>NW_016815128.1:1699201-1739934 GCF_001698545.2 Rhinopithecus bieti
TAAAAAAAAATAAAAAATAAAAAATAAAAAATAAAAAAAAAAATAAATAAAAATAAAGGGTGGAGCCAGACGTGGTGGCTCACACCTGTAATCCCAGCACTTTGAGAGGCCAAGGTGGGCAGATCTCCTGAGATCAGGAGTTCGAGACCAGCCTGGCCAACATGGTGAAACCCAGTTTCTACAAAAATAACAAAAATTAGCCAGGTGTAGTGGCAGGCACCTGCAATCCCAGCTACTCGGGAGGCTGAGGCAGGAGAATCTCTTGAACCTGGGAGGCGGAGGTTGCAGTAAGCTGAGATTGTGCCATTGCACTCCAGCCTGCGTGACAAGAGCGAGACTTCGTCTCAAAAAAAATAATAAAATAAAGGATATAGCTTGAATGAGAGAAGAGAAAAATAATCTGTCATTAACTAGACAGAATTTTTTAAAAATATTTTTCCCTGTTGGAGAGTATTTCCCTGTCTTCTAGAATAGCAGAACACACAAGTGATTTTTAGTAGAAGACCCAACATTGAGTCTGAGAAATCATGGTCCAAGAATTTAACCTCCCTTCTGTGAGCTCCTGGCCTTGTTTTGTCTCAGCTATCGATACATGAAGACGTGGAGAGTTTCAATTAGAAATAATTTGGTCACTGGGTGTGGTGGCTCATGCCTGTAATCCCAGCACTTTGGGAGGCTGAGGTGGGTGGATCATGAGGTCAGGAGTTCAAGACCAACCTGGCCAAGATGGTGAAACTCCATCTCTACTAAAAATACAAAAATTAGCCAGATGTGGTGGTGGGCACCTGTAATCCCAGTTACTCAGGACGCTGAGGCAGGGAATTGCTTGAACCCTCAAAGCAGAGGTTGCAGTAAGCCGAGATTGCACCACAGCACTCCAAGCTGGGTGACAGTATGAGACTCCATCTCAAAAAAAAAAAAAAAAAAAAAAAAAAGGAAAGGAAGAAAGAAATAGTTTGGTTACCATTTATTTACCTCTGTAACTCAATTAAAAGATAAACTTCAGGCCTTTCAGGAGCTTCTGGAAGCTCCCATTCTTATACAAAATTATGACTCCATTCTAGTAGACTCTACTTGGACACCCAGAATGGGCACTACCTACTCCATTCACATCTCTGCTCTCTCTTTTCCAACAGAGATGCAGTTTCGTACTATTGTATTCTGCTTTAACTCTCTTTATCAACTCTGCTCTACATTTTCTGGGGCCAATCATCACTTCTTCCAATTTTTCTCTTTCATTTTCTTTTCAAAATCATTTTTTTCTCTTATCTCATTCAAGCTGCACCCTTTTTTGAAAAAAACTTACAGAAATTCCTTCAGTTGGCCAATTCAAATTTACTCCTGGCAAGAAACAGAGTGGACCAGGACTCAGGTATTTTCCCTCACGGTCCAATGATTTTGTCCTGTGTTCCATGGGATCATATGCTTGCCTGATCATCTATCATCACTGCTTTTCCTTCTCAGAATCTAAAGCCATTTGATAGTCTTCCATGTCCTACATTGACAGAGACCAGGGGAAAATCATTTTCTTCAGTAGAAAACATTTAGTTACATGTCAATCTGGCTGCAAAAAAGCAAATATAGTGGGTCTTGCTAAATGATGGTTAAAATTGGATTGTTTCCATAGGCATTTGGTGGAATCTGTAATTACCTCTCAAGAGCCATATCCTGGAAAGTTGCTTTTTAATTTCCTTTCATTTCCTTCCAAACTAACAGTGACTGCAAATGTCTCTAGATCTGGCTGCGACTCCTCCTAATACAACCAGTTGTTACAAAGCAAAATCATTAGCATGATGAAAAATTAATTAGAAAAGCCTGTTGCAATTTATAAATATGCATTTGCGGTTAAATAAATCCAAAGTTTTGAATTTGGCTTGGTGCCCTTAGGGTGGATATTTTGCATGCTTGGAGTGTACCAAACAAGAAACCTAATCAGATTGGTTCTGCCATAAATGGAAGCCATTTATTTGGCCCTAATTGGGATCTAAAAAGTTATTAAAGCATATTTTTGGAGTTTGTTCAAATTAATTACTGTGAAGCCAATGGATTTATAGGCAAGCTATTTCCTCAAAACATTTTTTTCTGAACCAGCTGTACCTTGTTCTAACAAATGAAAATGATATGAATAGAGCAAATATGATGAGCTATCACAGATGGAAGGAGAAGTGGAGTGACTTAGGTTTAAGGCAGAGGTTTGGGAGGCTATAAAATAAAACAGGTGTTTTTGCGTTCATGCTCTCAGGGCCCCATTCACTAATCTTTCTACCGCATTTCCACGAGAAGAAACAAAACACATTTACTGCAAAGAAGAGGGAGCACCTTGCTATTCAACTGATTTTGAAGAAACATAGCTTTATGTTCTAAATCTAGACTTGTCCTTACTATATAATAAGCAGGCAAGTAAAAGTAGCTTTAATTTCTTAAGCCTCTGATTTATATGGCTGGATGGGCTAGGATACTCTACACCCAGGTTAAGAGATTCAGGATAGATTTGACTGGTAGAAAACTAGAGTTTGATTAAGTGATGATTTAGAATTTTTAGTGAGAATCTAGGTATTTATAGTCCTTATTCTTTCTCTAAATTCTGTATATTATCTATCTGGGTTGGAATTACAATTTGTAACAAATGGCATTCATGATTATCTTAATAAATATTTATATTTTAATTAAAGGCACCTATTAGCATATGACATTGATGTCACCTTTAATCCAGGTGATGACCACTATAGAACTCCTGGCTCCCTAAACCCAGTGACTACAGCCTTGACGCTACTGGTGGCAATTGCTTGATTCATAGAATCATATTAGGAGTCAATATCAAATGATCAATTCTTCTTCTCTGGGAATGGTGGATTTCTAAGGAGACGCAAGCATACTCATATCCATTCGCTCTACACACATTGGCATTGTAGATGATGTTCTGCATCTAGTAGTCTAAAAAGCAACAAGATGTGTGCACTTTATACAGGTTTGTTTCCCAGAATTCATCCAAATAAATTTTGTAAAATAGATGAATTTTCGGAGTTATTTTTGTACAAGGATCAGCAAACATTTCTCATCAGCTTCTGATTTCTATTGTCCTCCTCCATTCTAGCTCCCTGGTATTGTTCTCCTTACAATGTAAGTTTCTCTCTGGGGTGATTTCAATAGCTGTCAGCCTTTTCTTAAGCACAAGCAATCATGTTTCCAACTAGGCCCTCTCCAACTTATTGAAATAAAAAGAAAATAAAATTAGACAAGAAATCATCCATATTATAATACAAATACCACATTATAAGCTTCAAAAGTCAGGAATGATTTTTATAAAAATACAATTTGCTTCAACTTGAAAGAGTATTTGGGAGTGATAAGTAACTCAACCAATAATTACTCAATTAAGGAATAAATAAGTAGGTGTAAAACCACCTTACTGAAGTATGTTGCACTCTACTGTTTGAGAGAGACTTGAGAACACATCTCAGATGTTTGTATTTGAAGAATAGGTCTGAAGGTACAGGTGGTTTCCTAAAAATAGGAAAAAAAGAAAAAATGGCGATGTCCCAGCTGAAATCCATTTTCCTAAACAGACGCTATTATTGGTGCCTTACCCCTAATTTCACTTCCAACAAAGGATATGAAATATCCAAAGGAAAATGTGGGTGATGGGTGAATGAGAAAACACTCTGCTAAGAGTTATTTTTGAAGCTTCAAACAGAAGGCCACAGTCAGGAGGAAACTCATACAATGATTCACCAAGTACTCCAACTTAGCATCACATAAGAAAGGCAGACCTCTGAGAATCTGGAATAAACAGATACTTGAGTGGAATTCTGCCTGGAGCCTGCAATAGAAGAGAACATTGAGGCTGACTGTGGCATTTCCTGCAGACTCATGGATGAGATTTAAGTGATCTTAATAAGCTCCCAGAAAGTAGGTCCTGGTAAAAGCAAATGTAAATTCTATCTGGAAAAAAAATGTTCCAAATGCAGCCCCTTGGAACTTCTACACATTAAATTTTTAAAATGTGATTTTATAAACAAAATTATAAAATATGCAAGAAAATTGTTAGCAGACACAAAAGCAATATAAAAACACTCTACCTGCCACATCCACTCAATGATTTTAGATACTGGAAATAACAGATGCAGAATGCAAAATAACTTATGCGATCTTTGAAGAAACAAATGACTGTTAAAAACTAGCAAGGAGCAAGTCACTATCTGTTATGGGCTGACTGTATTCCTCCTCAGAAAATTTCATATTCAGGAGTCCTAATCCCCAGTACATCAGCATGTGACCTTTTTGGAAATAGGGTTGTTGCAGGTGTAATGAGTTAAGATGAGGTAATACTGGAATAATGTGAGGTCATGATGTTTAATTTTATGTGTCAATTTGACTGGGCTACAGGGTGCCCAGATATTTAATCAAACATTATCCTGGGTGTGTCTGTGAGGGTCTTTCCAGATGAGATTAACTTTTGAATTAGTTGACTAAGCAAAACAGATTGCCCTCCCCAGTGAAGGTGGGCCCTATCCAATCTGTTGAAGACTTGAATAGAATTAGGAAGAACATGCTCCCTTTGCATGGCTGTCTTTGGGCTGGGACACTGGTCTACTTCTGCCTTAGGACTCAGAGTAGAAACTTACACTATCAGCTCTCCTTGTTCTAAGGCCTTTGGTCTAGGACAAGAACTGTATTGTTAGCTCTGTGGGGTCTCCTGCTTGCCAGCTTCAGATCTTGGGGAGTCTCAGCCTCATATCCATCTGAGACAATTACACACACACACATAACACATGCTCATATACACACACACAGACACCACATACACACACACACACACACACACACACATGTTCTATTGGTTCTGATTCTCTGGAGAACTTAGACTAATATACAGCAATAAACCCAATTTGACTGCTGTTGTTCTAAAAAGCGGGAATTTAGAAATAGACTAAAAAAGACCCTGTGTGAACATGAAGGCAGAGACTGGGATGATGCATGCACAGGTGAAGAGACCCCAAAGATGACCAGAAAACCACTAGAAGGTAGGAAGAGAGGCATAAAGCAGATGTTCCCCCATAGCCTCAGAAGGGACCAACCCTGCCAACACCTAGAACTTACCATCCTCGCTTCAACAACTGTGAGGCAATAAATTTCTGTTTGATTGGTGACACTGTTACAGCATCGTGACTATAGGAATCCACTATCCAAGCAACAGGAAATTTATCTTAAAATAAATAAATGTAACTTTGAGGAATAGTAATGGAATTGTTCAGATTTAAAACACAGCAAATAGTGTATCAGCCAGGGTTATGTGCGTGAGTTAGAAACCAACAATTTTAGGAGCAGGCAGGAAGGATTTAATTCGAGGAAATCAGTTGATTTTTGAATCATTTTTGTTTCCTGAAATGACTCACAAACCACTCCGCACTGACCGACCACAGTTAGTGCTAAGCCAGAATCAATAAATTACTTCCATGGCCGCCACGATACGTGCTGCTCATTTCCAGAAAGCCAGAGAATGAAGAAAGCTCTGACCTAAAGATGAGGGTGGCAGATCAGGAAGACAGATCCATGGTCACCACCATTGCCATTGAGTGTCAGGACCGAGGGAGCTGGAGAGGCGACACTGCCATGTCACAGGTGATCCTCGCATTCCTGGGACCCTACTAGCCTGCAGCAACAACCAGGTCCCCACCTCAATTCTACATTTCAAATCTCATGCAAAAACATCTAGGACCCTAGTTGTAATACAGTCTTTGAAATATAGTCATTTTCTCTTTTAAGGTTTCTACCCAGAAAGTAGCTTGAATGTGAAATGAGTGAGTCCACCCAATGTATGCAGCAGAGGGAGGCTGAGGAATGGGTTAAATGCAGGAGAAGACAGAACTAGTGTACAGAACAGAACACAGACCCGAACAAGTGTTCAGAATGCTTATTGATTTGAGGCGATGGGAAATATAAACAGACTAAAGGACGTTGAGAGGAGAATATGAATATCTAAGTTTATATCTATTTGTATCCTAGAAGCAGGGAGAACAGAAAATGTGTATTATTTAAAGTTATAGTTTCTGATAATTGTTAAATCCTGTGAGAAACATGAATCACAAATGTAAAAAACACAAGGCATGCAAAGGAGGATAAATAAAAAGAAATTCAACCCTGGACACATGGTCTTGAAATAGCTGCATACCAAAAACAAAGTGACAACCTTACAAGTAGCCAGAGAGAAAAGTCATGCCATTTATTAAAGGATGATAATTAGACAAGAGTAATGTCCCAAAAGCAAACAAACAAACAAACATACAAACAAAAAATCAGGAAACAATATCGTCAAAAAACTAAGATAAAATAACTACCAATGAAGAACCGGATATTCACAAAACTCAGTCTCAAAAATAAACACTTTGAAATATGCAAACAAAAATCAGAATGTGTATCCTTAATAGAGTTATTTATTTCAGAAAATAATAGAGTATTTCAGATTTATTGATTTATTTTGATTTTATAAAAGAGTATTTCTTTCAGAAAAATAAACTACAGAAGGAAGATCTTAAAACAAAAGGATAAACAATCCCAAAAGGTATATAAACATGAGTAAATACAAACAGACAGTTCCTGAAGAAAATAATCATAATAATAATCATAATATTGTCAAATCTGTGGTTTATAAAATAAGTCAAAACAAAAACTTTGAAAAAATATCATTTGTAAATCATAAGAGTAATAAAATCCTATCTTGCTGGGAAGAGTGAGTAAGCAAGATAAATTACCCCGTGTAAAACTCCAATGGCAACAATTGAAAGAATATAAATGAAGTGTTTAACATAAAGTTCAGTAGAATAAAGTGATATAAACTAAATTTTTAAAAAATAGAGTAAAGGTAATTAATTCAAAAGAAGGAAAGTAAAGGTGAGGGGACAATCAAGCTTAACAAAAAGTGGAAGATTATAATAAATTAAAAATTCCTAAAATAAGTCCAATATTCTAAATAATATAAATAGAACAAACTATTTATTTAAAATACATTAAAATGAGATTTTTAAACAACCACAACTATGTTCTGTTTGTAAGAGATCCAACCCAGACATATTGAAATTAAAATATGGAAAAGGTGGCCAGGCATGGTGGCTCATGCCTATAACCTCAGCACTTTGGGAGGCCGACGTGGGTGGATCCTCTGATGTCAGGAGTTTGAGACCAGCCTGGCCAACATGGCAAAACCCTGTCTCTATTTAAAAATACAAAAATTAGTCAGGCATGGTGGCACTCACCTGTAGTCCCAACTACTCAGTAGGCTGAGGCAGGAGAATTGCTCGAACCCAGAAGGCAGAGGTTGTAGTGAGCCGAGATTGTGCCACTGCACTCCAGTCTGGGCAACAGAGCCAGACTCTGTCTCAAAAATAAAATAAGAAAAATAGAAATATGGAAAAGATATACAGAAAATAATAACCAAAATGTGGCTGGCTTAGCTTTTACATCTCATGTAAAATAGACTTTAAGAACAAAAGAATTGTTTACAAATACAGATGGTTAAATACTTTCATACCTAAAAGCTTCTATTAAAATAGCCTCAACGTATATAGAGAATAGAAATTGACAAAATTAAGAAATCCCCATCATCGTGGGAAATTTTAACATATCTTTCTTTTTTTAATTTTAATATTTATTTTTAAAAAAGCCCCAGAGGCTAGGCACGGTGGCTCACATCTGTAATCCCAGCACTTTGGGAGGCTGAGGCAGGTGGATCATGAGGTCAGGAGTTTGAGACAATCCTGGCTAACATGGTGAAACCCTATCGCTACTAAAAAATACAAAAATTAGCTGGATATGGTGGCATGCGCCTGTAGTCTCAGCTACTCGGGAGACTGTGGCAGTAGAATCGCTTGAACCTGGGAGGTAGAGGTTGCAGTGAGCCGAGATCGCGCCACTGCACTCCAGCCTGGGCGACAGAGTGAGATGCCATCAAAACAAAACAAAACAAAACAAAACAAAAAAACTCCCACAGGATGTATGGGTTTGACACATAGGTAAAGGTATGCCATGGTGGTTTGCTGCACCTGTCAACCCATCACCTAGGTATGAAGCCCAGCATGCATTAGCTATTTTTCCCAATGCTGTCTTCCCCACCCTACACCCTAACAGACCCCAGTGTGTGCTATTCCCCTCCCTGTGTCAGGGTGTTCTCATTGTTCAGCTCCCACTTATAAATAAGAATATGTGGTGATCGATTTTCTGTTCCTGCATTAGTTTGCTAAGGATAATGGCTTCCAGCTTCATTCATGTCTTTGCAAAGGACATGATCTCATTCCTTATCATGACTACATAGAATTTCATGGTGTACATGCCCCACATTTTCTTTATCCAGTCTATCCTTGATAGGCCTTTGGGTTGACTCCACTTTTTGCTATGGTGAATACTGCTGCAATGAACATACACATGCATGTATCTTTGTAATAGAATGACTTGTATTTCTTTGGGCATATACCCAGTAATGGGATTGCTGAGTCAAATGGTATTTCTGGTTCTAGATCTTTGAGGAATTGCCACACCGTCTTCCACAATGGTTGAATTAATTTACATTCCTACCAACAGTGTAAAAGTGTTCCTGTTTCTCTGCAACCTCGCCAGCATCTGTTGTTTCTTGACTTTTTAATAATTGCTATTCTGACTGGCACGAGACAGTGTTTCTCAATTATTTACTGTGTCAAGCAAACAAGTTAATGAAGACTGATAAAATTTGAATCATACACTAACAAAGGCTGATCATAGAACGCTGACCTAACCATTTGAGATTTAAAAAAATTATTCTCAAGTACATATGAAATTTAAAACAAAACAAAACAAAACAAAATCTTACCACCTTCTAAACAAATTAAGTTTCAACAAACTCTAAGTAGTCGGTAGTGTACAAAGTTTTGGGACATGATGCATTTACATGACAAAGCATATGGTTTCAAAAACATTGTTAAGTGTTCATATCTCTTTGTGCTCATGCCCTTTGATAGCACCTACTGCACTGACTTTGGACTTGGTCTCTTGACTTACAGCAAACTTGAAAACGTGCTTGCGCGTGTCTACTTCCACTCATGCTTCCTCTCTTGTGGACCCAAACCACTGATTGAGAACAAGCCTAGGGTAGCATGCAGGGGACCTGTGGAAGGTGACACGAATAATCAAGGTTATTATAAACCAGCTTATAGCCAGCAGGTGTACAAGTATATGATCCCACCCAGCCAGAATTGGCAAAGGATAAGGAATCACGGAAGAAACAGGAAGACAGGAAAAAACTAACCCAGTATGTGAAGTGGGAGTGGGTAGAAGGGGAAAGTGGGGTACCTTTCAAAGAAGACTTTCTTGAAGTAGGATGATATAGCATCTATAATGTAACTGCAACTTAAAGCTGTCTGGGCTTTAGTCTCATGTAAGCACCTTGGAGACTCTGGGATACAAATGTATTTTGAATAAGGATGTTATAAAAATTAAATGAGATACACACTGGTGCATATGTAACCCACACAAAGCACAGACACATGATCACACCAGACAACATGGACAAACTACTTATACTATCCATGGACACATAAGCAATAATAAATTGTTATAATAAACCATTTGGCTTGGAGGGTCCTTAGTGTCTGATATTATAAATAATGTGGGTATATTATATTCCTAGATGTAAAATTTTAGAATAAAACATTAAATATGTTCAAAAATAGGTATTATCAAGTCACCTTACATCTCCAACAGGTTATAAGAGAAACATTTACCTTATGATCTCAATCTTGTGAATACAAGAAAGTAGTGTTATATCTCATGTTGTTATACTTTGCATTTAAAGTACAAGCATTTAATGATATAAAGAATATATCCTAAAGGAGCTACAAATTAGTAAATAGAAAATAAAAATTTTAATTGTGTAATATATTATCACTGATGTGTCTATGAATAGCCTTAGCAGTTAATCCAGTGGTGTCTGGTTTCATTCATGTGTCCGAGCTTTGTGTGTGTTACATAAGCATCTTTGCTGATTCTGGCTGGGTGAAATCATGTATTTGGACACCCACTGGTTCTCTATATATACACCTGATATTTATGGATATTTACAAAATACCACCCATGTGCCACACCCCTGGACATGAGCTTGTTCACTGAGCTCAGGGATTCCACATGAATGGTAGAGCTGATGAAAGCAGGTCTGTCTCTGGGGTTTCAGAGAGATTAAGTGCCAGTCTCTATGCAGCTTGAGTCATTTATTTAATAGATGCACCTGCTTCTGCCAGCTGTGAAACGTTTGGTAAGATGACCTGAGGCTCATTCCATGTGCTTCATGTCACATGAATGACATGTAGGGAGGGAGAAAGTCAGATGTAGGAGAGGAACATTCTGGTACCTTTTAAGTGTCAGTTGGAAATCCTCTGGATGGTGCATTGTGGAAAGTCTATCTTCAGAGAGTTCAAAGGATAAGCTTCTGTGATAAGGGTTTATTCCAGGGGGGACTTCACAGTGATACAAGTCTCTCAAAATCCATGTGGAAAATCTTTTTTGTTTTTTCTTTAGATTGAGTCTCACTCTATCGCCCAGGCTGGAGTGCAGTGGTGTGTTCTCGGCTCACTGCAACCTCCGCCTCCTGGGTTCAAGCGATTCTCCTACCTCAGCAGCCCAAGCAGCTGGGATTACAAGTGCCTGCCACCATGCCCAGCTAATTTTTGTATTTTTAGTAGATACGGGATTTCACCATGTGGGCCAGGCTGGTCTCGAACTCCTGACCTCAAGTGATCCACCCACATCAGCCTCCCAAAATGCTAAGATTACAGGTATGAGTAATCACACCCGGCCCCCATGTGGCAAATCTTAATAACGGAACGGTGCCACCATGTATAACCCTCTCACAAGGGAGACAGCTCAATACGGCGCTCTAAAGCAAACCCAAACTGCACAGAACAAAAATTACCGGGTGCAAAAATGCAGCTCCATTGAATTTATAGTGAATCAACACAAATTATAGAATATTTACTTGATACCGCCAGGTGCTAGACCCAGAACTGGCGATCCCAGGGTAAATATGAAAGAATCCCTGCCTTTAAAGAGTCAATAGGGTAATGTCCTCATGAAAACGAAGAGAGATAAGCCTTATGATGTGGGCTATATAAGGATTCACAGAAGCAGCAGGAAGACAGGAAAAAACTAACCCAGCATGTGAAGTGGGAGTGGGTAGAAGGGAAAGTGGGGCACCTTTCAAAGAAGACTTTCTTGACGTAGGATGATATAGCATCTATAATGTAACTGCAACGTAAAGCTGTCTGGGCTTTAGTCTCATGTAAGCACCTTGGAGACTCTGGGATACAAATGTATTTTGCATAAGGATGTTATAAAAAATAAATGAGATACACACTGTCTGGCATTTAGTAAATGCTCAATGTATATTATTTTTTACTATTTTTCTAGTCATAGCCAGCATTTATTGAGAACTTAGGGTGAGTTAGGCAATTAGTCAAGTAATTTATTTTACTAAAACCAAACAAACCTCCTCAATGAATTGTTATCGTAACACCTCTACCCTGTGAGCACTGTAATTATTGCCATTTTATGTTGGAGGAAATTATGACACAGTGTGGATAGGTAGGTTCAAGGTCTTGAAGCTTATAAGTAGCAGAACCTATAGTAAGAACCAGTATGACTGCAAAGTTTCCTCCTTAACAAATATACTCTACAGCCATGATAATAACAAGAAAAACAAGAACAGAGGACACTTGCATCTTGCTTAGTGTGTGGCAAACACTGTTCTATCCTCTAACTTGTATCTCACTTAATTTTCCTAATAATCTGGTGAAGTCAGTGTTATCACCTCCATTTAGTAGATGAGGAAAATGAGACATCCAGAGTTACATAGCTTGTTCAAAGTCAGGTAGATAGTAGATGGCAGAGCCAAATGTGAACTCACACAGACTGGGTCTAGATTCTGTAAGCATAACCAAATTTCTAGATCAGTGATGGGGTTTGGCTCTGTGCCCACACCCAAATCTCGTCTTGTAGCTCCCATAATTCCCACATATTGTGGGAGGGACTCAGTGGACAATGATTGAATTATTGGGCGGGTCTTTCCCATGTTGTTCTCTTGATAGTGAATGGGTCTCACAAGATCTGATGGTTACCCTAACCCTAACCCTACACAAACTCTTTTTGTGCCTGCCGCCATCCATGTAAGATGTGACTCACTCCTCCTTGCCTTCTGCCATGATTCCACAGTCATGTGGAACTGTAAGTCCATTAAACCTCTTTTTTCTTCCAAGTCTAGATTATGTCTTTATTAGCAACATGAAAACAGACTAATACAGTAAATTGATATTGGGAGTGGGACACTGCTATAGATAACTGAAAATATGGAAGAGACATTGGAACTGGGTAACATGCAGGGGTTGGAGCAGTTTGGAGAGCTCAGAAGACAGGAAAATGTGGGAAAGTTTGGAACTTCCTAGAGACTTGTTGAATGGCTTTGTTCAAAGTGCTGATAGAGATATAAACAATAAAGTCCAGACTGAGGTGGTCTCAGATTGAAATGAGGAAATTGTTGGGAACTGGGGCAAAGTGACTCTTGTTATGTTTTAGCAGAGACTGGAGGCATTTTACCCCTGCCCTAGAGATTTGTGGAACTTTGAACTAGAGAGAGATGATTTAGCATATCTGGTGGAAGAAATTTCTAAGCAGCAAAGCCTCCACAATTTGAATTGGATGCTGTTAAAGGCATTCAGTTTTATAAGGGAAGCACAGCATAAAGGTGTAGAAAATGTGCGGCCTAACAATGCCATAGAAAAGAAAATCCCATTTTCTGAGGAGAAACACAAGATGGCTGCAGAAATTTGTATTAGTAATGAGAAGCTGAATGTTAATCACCAAGACAATGAGGAAAATGACTCCAGGACATGTCAGAGACCTTTGCAGCAGACCCTGCCATCACAGGCCCAGAGGTCTAGGAGGAAAAACTGGTTTCCTGGGCTGGGCCCAGGGTGTCCATGCGGTGTGCAGCCTAGGGACTTGGTGTCCTGTGTCCCAGCTACTCCAGCTGTGGCTAAAAGGGGCCAACATAGAGCTTGGGCCATGGCTTCAGAGGGTACAAGCCTCTAGCCTTGGCAGTTTCCACTTGGTGTTGAGTCTGTGAGTGGACAGAAAAATTGAGGTTTGGGAACCTCCACCTAGATTTCAGAAGATGTATGGAAACACCTGGATGCCCAGGCAGAAGTTTGCTGTAGGGTTGGGGTCCTCATGGGGAACCTCTGCTAGGCAAATGCAGAAGGGAAATGTGGGGTAGGAGCCCCACTCCCACAGTCCCTACTGGGGCACTGCCTAGTGGATCTGTGAGAAGAGGGCTACCATCCTCCAGATCCCAGAATGATAGATCCAGTGACAGCTTGCACTATGCACCTGGAAAATTCACAGACACTCAATGCCAGACTGTGAAGGCAGCCGGGAGGAAGACTGTACCCTGAAAAGCCACAGGGTTGAAGCTGCCCAAGACTGTGGTAACCTACCTCTTATATCAGCATGACCTGGATGTGAGACATGGAGTCAAAGGAGATCATTTTGGAGCTTTAAGATTTGACTGCCCCACTGGATTTTGGACTTCCATGGGGCCAGAAGTCCCCTTGTTTTGACCAGTTTCTCCCATTTGGAATGGGTTTTTTTACCCAATGCCTGTACTCCTGTTCTATATAGGAAGTAACTAACTTGCTTTTGTTTTATGGGCTCATAAATGGAAGGGACTTGCCCTGTCTCAAATGAGACTTTAGACTGTGGACTTCTGAGTTAATGGTGAAATAATTTGAGACTTTTGGGGACTGTTGGAAAGACATGATTGGTTTTGCAATGGGAAGACATGAGATTTGGGAGGAGCCAGGGGTGGAATAATATGGCTTGGCTCTGTGTCCACAGCCAAATCTCATCTTGTAGCTCCCATAATTCCCACTTGTTGTGGGAGGGACCTGGTGGAAGATCACTGAATTATGGGGCAAAGTCTTTCCCATGCTGTTCTCATGATAGTGAATGGGTCTCACAAAATCTGATGGTTTTAGAAACGGGAGTTGCCCTGCACAAGCTCCCATTTTTTTTGCCTGCCACTATCCATGTAAGATGTGACTTGCTCCTCCTTGCCTTCTGCCATGATTGTGAGGCCTCCCGAGCCATATGGAGCTGTAAGTCCATTAAACCTCTTTTTCTTCCCAGTCTAAGGTATGTCTTTATCCGCCATGTGAAAATGGACAAATACAGTCAGATTCTCTGAGATGAAGAGTAGTGTACAGGTTGTAAACTTGGAAGTGTTTTCAGGATCAAAGCAAAACAATGAAGAAAATGGGATCCAGCAAAGGGAAAGGTTGAACTGAAACCCAGTCACAAACAGACCTCAGCACATCCCACCAAGAAGCTCTGGAGAAGGGATCAAACTTCAAAGTTGTCCCAAGAAGAAAAGGAGGTCCTGGGGTTTATTCTATTGCATGGACTGATCAATCATTTAATATTATATAAGAGGTCTCTAGGGACTAAATAGCTGACTAAGACAGTACGTTCAGCTGAGGGCAATCCCCAGGGAAAGATTCAGCTGTAAGTATCAAAAACCAGAACTCTCAGCACCTGGTCCTGCATCCAAGTCTGATGACTCTCTCTGCCCAACCCTGCTCCTTCTCCTTTTCCTTCAGTTATTCCACACATACACACACACACACACACACACAAAACAACCTGTGGCACTCTCAAATCTGTCTGAGCATTTGCTTACCAGAGACTGCAACCAGTACACCTTTGCAAAGTGGAAGAGTATCAGCATCATCAACTTGTGACCAAGAGGCTAGCTTGTGTCCTCAGAGGATGGTACCAGGCTGGAGTTTCAACAATGATCTCTCCTGTGGCAGTTTTGACATCTGTTCATCTTCTTTCCCAGGGCCCTTGCAGTCTGATAATTCTGTATCACAGAGGATGTCTTTATATAGACAGATCCTCCCCTATCAAACCTATCTTCTTCCCCACCTCAGTCCAGCAGCCTCAGGGTGAGGTCTCATATGTACTCTCCCAGTTCCTGTCAGCACATGTTGGGTCTGTCTTGTGACTTCTCTGGGGTTTAGTCTCCTTCACCCTCAGGAGGCCCAGCAATTTCTCAGATGAGCTATGCTATGACTCCACCATTGCTTTTGAACCTCCAGGAAGAGAGGTTCAGCTACATCCTGAGGGAGGCCCATACTGTAATCGAGACAAGGCTTTTGCATTGCTGTCAATCAAGAATGGAGAACTAGCTGTTGCACAGAAAGGAAGGGGTAGGCCATGTCTACAAGAGTGTTCATTGAAATCTACGTGTTCATTGTTTTAACGTGTTTATCTAAGTGTCAGCACCCTCAATTTCAGAGTCATTCTTCCAATTAGGACCCTCACTTTGACCTAGTGGACTGACTGAAATTAAGATTTAAACTGCCTTTGAAGGACAATTACCCTTAAAATAATGTCCTAGGCATCCTCACCATTTTTCCCTTTGCCTTGGAGTACAGTTTATTAGACCCAGTGAGAAAATCCTAAATCTAAAATGCTCTAAAACCCCAAAATTTTAGAGCACTGACATGATACCACATGGGTGGCTGAGATAGTGACATTTTTACTTTTTGATGGTTCAGTACATACAAACTTTGTTTTATGCACATAATTATTAAAACTCCTGTATAAATTACCTTCAGGCTATGTGTATAAGGTAGCTATGAAATATAAATAAATTTTGAGTTTAGACTTTGTTCCTATCCCCAAGAGATCTCATCATGTATATGCAAATATTCCAAAATCTGAAAAAAAAATTCAAAACCTGAAACACTCCTGGTCTCATTTTGGATAAGGGATAGTCAAGCTCTATATGAAATTATCCGTATATATTTCCAAGGAGGACTTCTGACTTTCAAACTTAACTTTCAATTAGTAATCACTCTCAGTCTTTTATTGTCTTTTGCCTTGAGCTATAGACATTTAATTATTCAATTCCATCATTCTTATAATCACCACATCTCCTAAATCTCTCTGAAGCCTGAGGTATTGCACCTGCTAGTACATTCCCATTCAGTACTGTATTTGCCTGCCTCAGCTCACTATGGATGGATGCTGTCACAAGTGTACTGAATCCCTCGGGCTCCCACGGTTCCCCTATCACCCGTGATGGGATCTGCATTGCTAGCCCCATAAGATGATTCAACTCTAAAGTTCCATTTTTCAGTCTGCTTTCTTGGACCACTTCTGCAAATTCCCTGAGTAGCTGTGTTTTCATGAAGAAAATGTACTTGGAAATGTTCTCTATACGGACTTGGAAGGAGGAAAGCAAGAATGGACTTGTGATGTGGTGGCTACAAAAACCAAGGTTGACGCCACTGGCATTCTGCAGTGGGAGTGGTCCTTTGGAGTTGTTTGAAATTTAAGACAAAGGGCTTTTGTACACACACAACAACCTTTCCTTGGCCATGGGTTGCCTCTGGAAAAGGAATATCATATTGGGAGAAGCAGCTCCCCTATGCCAAGAGGACTCATTGGTGTGCTGTGGGTAGATGGCCCTTTCTGAAGTTGGGAGAATGAGTGCTGTGGTGATATACCTTACAATCTGTGTGTTTTACTCCTCAAGAGATTACAGTAGAATCTATATCTGAACAGTGAATGGGCATTAGTTGGATGGGAGGTGTGGGAGGTGGGGGCAGAGGAGAACTGAGCACCCCAGGGTGAGAAAAGGCTGGACACATAATGCATTCACATTGAGCTTCACTATGGTGTGTCATGTCATGTAATGTAACACGTTCTCTTTTAACAAAGGTTTTTCATTTGTGTGAAGTTGATGGCCTAGAAGGGTTGAGAGAAATCCCTTGCAGTCTTGCCAGTGGCAGAAAAAGGCAGGAGTAGAAACATCAGAAAAGGGAAAAGAATTCTAGTGTCAAGGACCTACTAGGCTCCTGGTGTCTTTGCAGCCTCTGAGAGAGTTAAATAAGAAAAATTCATGCTGCCGCAGGCCAAGAGGAAATTGGATAATGCAACAGAGAAAGTGTCAAGGGGTCGACACTGTTTGCACAATGAGGGGCCTTTTTCAGTTGAACCCAACTTGTTATCTGCTCTCTTCCTGCCCCAAATCCTTATGAATCAAAACATCCCCATTTGTCATCCCATAGGAGAGAGAAACAATGCTGATCAGAGAGGCTGAGCTACCCATTGGGGGACAAGCAGGAAAGAGGTGCCAGGTCTGAGAATAAAAGCTGTAGCCAGCACTGTGCAGTGACAGCTACGGAGACAGGGTCTCCTAATGCCACGTGAAGTTGCCAACTCAGATTGCAGAAAATGCAGAAATTCAATTCTTTCAGTACTGAAAGTGTACACCTTGACCAGCTGCCCAGAGAGAATTCAAAGTCCTCTGTTGTTGACAAAATAGCCCTGATATGACCTTCATGTTAAATGCATGGGGCGCACCTCCTATGTGCCTGGCTCTGTTCCAGCTGCTTTTTACACATACCAAGTCATGAGCTCTGGCATGCTGTGAAGTGAGCACTGCTAGCACCCCACTATACAGATGAAGCCAATGAGGCACAGAGAGCTGAAGGGATTTTTCCAAGATGATACAGGATGTTAATGGAAGAGCCTGGGTTAAATTCAGGCATCTAGGGATACATACTCAAGCTGAAAAATATTAAAGTAAGAATGTGATTAATAGATTGGGTGCAGGGGCTCATGCCTGTAGTCTCAACACTTTGGGAGGCCGAGGTGGGAAGATTATGAGGTCAAGAGATCGAGATCATTCTGGCCAACATGGTGAAACCCTGTCTCTACTAAAAATACAAAAATGAGCTGGGTGTGGTGCTGCATGGCTGTACTGTAATCCCAGCTACTTGGGAATCTGAGGCAGAGGAATCGCTTGAACCTGGGAGGCAGAGATTGCAATGAGCCAAGATCGTGCCACTGCACTCCAGTCTGGTGACAGAGTGAGACTCCATCTCAAAAAAAATAGAATGTGATTATCATAAAAGTTAGGTTAGGACAGAGTCAAGTAGGGTAGTAAGAAAAGGTTTTGATTGTAAAGAGGAATGTGGGCTGTTACAAAGTTCAGAAGATCCTATTTCTTGATGGGTGGTGCTTACATCAGGGTTTCTCACCTTCAGCACTATTGACTGTTTGGGCTGGATCATTGTTTGTTGTAAGATCTGTCTTCTACAGCTAGGATGGTGAACAACATCCATGGCCTCCTCTAACTAGGTACCAGAAATACTCTATCCTGCAGTTGTGAAAACAAAAAATGTATCTAGACTGCCAAATGTCTCTTAGGGTGCAAATATCCCTGCTAGTTGATAATCACTGGTTAGCTATGAAGCTTACAACCAGAATTGGTGATGCATACATTTATGCTATGTACATTGCTGCATGTTTACTATATTTCTCATTAAAGTAAGTTCAGACAAAAAAATATCTAGTGTAGTACTTGGCATGGACTAGATGTTAAAACTGTGATTTATTTTCCATTCCTCTTCCAGATCCAATATTTTCTATTTCTGAACATATCTAGGGGGACTTCTACGCCATTTCTTTGTCTGATCCCAGCTCCACAACTTCAAACTCTGTTTTAATCCAGGCTGATATTGTTATGCATCACTTCACTTACATCATTCTATTTTCATTGTTTTGTGAGTTCTTTTCTAAAGACCAATTTTGGAAAACAGTTAAACACATAAGAGAGTAAATACGTAATCCTACAATTAATACCCTTGCCCTCCTCATGTCAGATGAATGACTATTAAGATGCTGTCTCATTTGCTTCAGAGATTTTCATTAAAAAAATAAATATTACAGGTGACCTTTCCTTTGTACCCTTCCTCACACCTATTTCCCTTCCTTTAACCTCAGAGGAAATAGTCACTATAAAATTGCTATGCTTTATTTTTTCTATCATTCTGCCATACATGTGTGCGTGTCAAAAAACAATAAAACAATGTTAACATAATTATTGTAGCTAATATTTCTTCAGCATTTGCTATATCAAAGGCAGCCCAATGCTTCATTAAAATTATCTTGTTTAATATTCATAACAAACCTTTGAGACAGTGATATGGTTTGGCTGTGTCCCCACCCAAAACTCAACTTGAGTTGTATCTCCCAGAATTACCCCGTGTTGTGGGAGGGGCCCAGGGTGAAGTAACTGAATCAGGGGGGCTGGTCTTTTCCGTGCTATTCTCATGATAGTGAATAAGCCTCACGAGATCTGATGGGTTTATCAGAGGTTTCAGCTTTTGCTTCTTCCTCATTTTTCTCTTCCCGTTGCCATGTAAGAAGTGCCTATTGCCTCCTACCATGATTCTGAGGAGTCCCCAGTCATGTGGGACTGTCAGTCCAATTAAACCTCTTTTTCTTCCCAGTCTTGGGTACGTCTTTCTCAGCAGCATGATAACAGACTAATACAGATGGCCACTATTATTTTCCTAATTCCTCAGTTAAGCAAACTGACACATGAAGATGTTGAATAAATTTCCCAAGCTTACATAATTAAATTTTACTTAAATGTTAAATTTTGCAGAAATGTTATCAAGTGGACTTTATAATTTTCTATTTACTCGTCTGTTTTTCTGGTAAGCTTTGAACTCTTAAAGACACTGTATTCCCTTGCCTCAGTGTCCATGGGGGCTGCAGCAAAGAACTCTGAATAAATGAACACACAAATGAATAAGAAAATACATGAATCAAGAAATCAATAGACCAATGCAATTTCTCTCTGCCATCTCCTGTTTTCAATCCAGCTGCAGGGTGTCCTTCTCCACTCACCTTTCTTCTTGTTTCTCCCATGAACATGTCCTCCCCATGCCCGGCACAGCAGACCAACTGTTCTCCCCGCTTAAAATTCTCTTTGCAGTCAGTGCTTCAGAGGCTGCTTTGAAGAACAGGTGCAAGGTGGAAGTGCGTCAGGGGACAACACAGGCAAGTCTGAAGTGGCACCAAAGAGGCCTGGGGGTATTACTAAAAATGTGCCCTGGCCTGATCTAAGGCAGACATTGTGGGAGAGCAAGAAGCTCTTAACAAAACGCCTGGGAATATCAGTCCAGCCACTTGGGGGGCCATTACCTGGACAGATGGGGTGTACCTGAAAACACACCAAAGCACAAAAATATGTTTTCCTATTAAGGAGGCATTTTGTATTGATGCTAACTTTTATGTTTAGTATGTTTAAATGAAAGATCAAACTTGCCTGAAAATGATGATACAACAGTACCCACTTGATAACATTAGGAAGCACCTTCAATGAGCTAATGTGCATAGTGCACCCAGCATGGGACCAGAGGACGTGTCAGTCCAGTGAATGTGAGAACAACTGCTGCTTCTCCCAGAGCATGGTTCCAGTCACTCCTCACCAGATCGCAGCCTCTGCTCACAGCTCCACAGACACACGCAGCTTCCACATAGCTCCCTGCCAACTACCTGAGATGCCCCCTCCTCAGACCCCACACCTCGAACCCAACTTCATTTTCTAGATAGCAAATTCCTACTCCTTGTTTCAAGGTTGAGCCTAAAGTCGCTGTCTTCATCACCCATCTACCTGCATACTCTCCTGTTTGGGAACAATTCTACATGTACTTTGTGATTTTAGGGTAACAGGGAAGTACACATGTATTGCTATACCCATTCTGTTGATTACAATCGATTATGTGAATAACCTTCTATAATTTTAATTACAGTGATAATAATAACAGTGATATTCCTCGTCTTCTGCCTGGCTTGGCTTTACTCTCTGTCCATAGCACACAGCACAGTCCAACAATTTACACACTTATTTGCACTCACTTATTGTCCTCCCTTCACTCTAGAATGTGATTACTCTATGGGAAGGGCCTCTGGCTGGCTTGGTCTCTGCTGTATTATCCCAGCCTGTGTCCAACATACAATAAATGGCTGCAGATCAAAGGCAGACATTGAGCTCTGACCCTGAGTCGAAGAGTGTGGTAAGGGCTCCAACACTCCTACGGTATGAAGCCTTGAGAAACTTTATAGCAGCCATTGTTATTGCCTTTGATCAGAGTGAATGCAGGTGGAATGGCAGGAAGTGTGAGGAGCCAGTGCTGTTCAGGAGTTTCAAGCATTTAAAGGTCATGCTGCTAAGTGAATGGTGAGAGTCAGGCTGGACACAGCTGGGTCTTGGGCCTCTGCATGTGTCTTTTCCCCTAAGTCACTCTTCCTCTACCACTAGACTCATAGGGACTCAAGGAAAAAGACCCAGTCAAATGTGTTTTGTAGACCCAACGCCCAGAACAGTGCCAGAACCTGCAAGAAAGTGCATGATGAATGAATGAATGAGCCGATGAACAAATAAAACTCAATAAATTCCTTGGTGAATGGACTGAAAGGAGGTAGAAACAAGGAATCCTGGATTTGCAGACGGCATCAAACAAGTAATTCCTTCAGACTGATGCTGTCCAGAAGCCCGGAGGACCTCAGAACCATGGGGATGAAGATTCAGTGACTGGCGCTTAGCATGACTATGAAGATTCTAGGATCAGCCCTGCAGGGCTGCTGGGCTCAGGAGCATGGCGCGCTGCTGACCCCCTGTGGCTCAGGTCGTCCAAACACCGAGTCCTACATCTGTGTGCAATCTGCACTTTTGATGGTAAACAGGAAACTTCTGTCTTTTCATCCACAGGTTAAAGTAACATAGGGACTTCAGACATCATTTCTTGTAAAGTGAGGAGACACTAATTTAACTTGGGGGAGTGTTGGAAAGGCTTTGTATAGCAGATGCACCTGACACTAATAGCTTAAGAGCGTGGCCCTGAGAATGACCCTATGGTCTAAGAAGAACGTGTGCTCAGAGCTCTGAGCTAAAGAATCTGGAGTGGCCAACTTGGAGATTCATTCTGTGTCTACAAGGAACATCTGAGCCCCTGGCCCATCCCATGGAACCCGGGCCATACAGAAGAACAAGACCCTTTGTACCGGGTTAAATGAGGATTGCTAGGTGGTGGTTCTTAGGGGAAGTATGTAAGTCATCTCAATAAAACCTGGGTCTCATTCACTGGCTCTGGCTCTCTTCATCAGTCTCTGGAACATGGTGCTATCCCAACTGCAGGCAATGGGGGTCCAGCACAGCAGCCCCTCACACAAAGAACTTGATCCAAATAAGCTCATGTAGGTCCTTTAGCATGTAGATGTACATGTAATAAGAGTCACTTTGTGTGAGATTGATCGAGGAAGAACTACCAAGTGAAAGGGTTCCTATATCCTTTGTTCTATTGTTTTTCAGAACTTGAATTTCGCAATGCTGAGAATTGTATGGATAGTAGACTTAGGAATTGAGTGTTCTGACCTTGGGGTGATAAGCACTTGAAAATATGAAGTTATTACATTGTTGGGCAGATGGAACAGTCCACATAGAGACAGAAGGTCCCATTTCTAAGTTGTGCTGAACTGTCTACAGGACTAAGCGAAACTTTCCTTACCATAAATAAATCCTATTTATAGCAAAAAACACCGCAATCTTCAATATATCACACAACTATGAATTTCTTTTGTTTTATAAAGTAATTTTTTTGTTTCAGTGTCTATTTGTCCTTGAATATGACATTTTCCATAATCCTAAATGTGCCTCAGAGAGCATGATATTTGAATACTTTATTAAGTTACCTATCAAAAGTGATATTGACCACACAGCTGAATCAGAATCATGTGCCATTACATGTTGAAAAGAAGTCGGAGAACTCTATTCCAATGTTTTTATTTCTCAGATGGCAGAATTGTCACTTGACCACAAGCAGAAAGTAGGTTCTAAAAGAGAAATTTGAATAATTTCAGGTTCTTTCAATGCCACACTGTTGTATTTCAACTTAGAACTAAATAGAAAAGAAAGAACATTTATTAATTGTTTTCTCTGCATCAAGTACAGTATCGACCAAGGCATTTTGCATCCACTAATCCAGTAAACATCACTATGATGCAAAGGAAAAGAATGTTTGCTTATCTATTGCTTTGTGACGGATTGTTTCCAAGCATGCTGGCTTTAACAATAATTATTTTCTTCGTGATTTCATAAGCTCGTTGGGCTCAGGTGGACAGTCTTCACTTGGATTCTTTCAAGTAATTGCAACAATCAGGGGTTGCATAAGGAGCTCTCTAAAAGCTTAAAATGGGCTGGTATCCAAGATAGCTTATTCACATGACTGGCATTGGATGTTCGTTACTGTAGATCTCAGATGGAGCCACCAAACAGAAAACCTGTTCATGGCCTTTCCTTGTGGCTTGGGCTTCTTGCAGCATGGTGTCTGGGTTTAGAAAGAGGGTGTCTCAAGAGTAAGCATTCCATGAGGAAGAAAGGTGAAGGTCCTGGGCCAATTAACGGACATGGCTAGAATTGGCAAGATATGATTTCCACTGAATTATATCGGCCAAAACAGTCACAGAGCTAGTGCAGATTCAGTGGAGTGGAGAATGGACTTCACTTCTTGACAGAGGACTGGTAAGGTCATATAGCAGAGGATTATGTGGGATGGGAGATATTTCTGGGGTTATATTTAGAATACATAATCTACAGTTCACATGTATCCCACATGCATTTATAGGGACCCCACACTTGGGCTTACTACTGCCCCAAGGAGTGTTTATGATGAAATAGTAAAAATAATAAATGCATATTTTATAAACATTATGTGTTTGTAAAAAATTTTATTGAAGTTGATTCCATTAGAAAGAAGACACATAAAGAACTCTTTTTGAGATGGTCTTTTCCCGGGCTTGGTATTTGAATGAGGGGTCTATGGAAAAATACCCTCAACTTTCTCAGAAAGTTGTTTTATGGTTGAAGTGGACTATGAGCAATATCCTTTTTAAACCTGAAGTCTTAACAAGAGTTTTACAACTCTTGTTCTCTACCCTGTGGCCATTTCTTTCTTTGCAGTGTTTTGCTGTATGGAAAGACTAGTTATGAGAACCAATTTTAGTTTTGAACTCCGTATGTCCTGGATTTTTTATACTCCTCTAAGTCCTGCTCGAAAATTGAACAGTTACTTTTTCAGCTTCACTTTCTCTATCTGTACCTTATATGTGGCTCAAAGAAATAATTTGGCGTTCCCACCATTGTGCCTTCTAAACTTTTTAACTAAACACATCAGTTTATTATTTGTATACAGTACATTTCATGTTACTACTAGCAATATTTTCTTTCAACTTTCTATTAGCACATATTGTGTTTCTCGAGGTTCCTGTAATAGTTTTATCGCTGTTTTCCGGATCCCCCCAGGTGTTTCTTTAGAACCTTCATCCCAGTCCTAAATCCAGTGCCAAGTATTTTAAGCAGGATTTCACTTCATTTCTGGTACCAGTTTCTGTTCTGATTACTTATTGTGTAACAAAACACTCCAAAACCTGTGACTTAAAGTCATTATTTTTCTTTTCTCATAAGAATGAAGGGTGTCTGGGCTCTGGTGAATTTTGTCCACTTGAAGCCTGTTATGCTGTTTCACTCAGATGGTGGCTGGCGGCTCAGGTGACTGAATTTAAACTTGATTTATGACATGCTGGGAGTTGATGATAGCTGTTGGCTTGCAGATAAGCTGGGGCTATTGTATGGTGTATCTAGACCTTGAGCTTCTCAAAACATGGGGTCTTGGTTCTGAGCTGGAACTTTCTAAGAACAAGTTTTCTAAGAGGCAGTCAATGGTCACTGCCAGTCTAATTAAGGGCTATGCCTATAATGTACACAGCGTAACTTCTGCTGCATGCTGTTGGTCAAAGCAAATGCTAAATCCACAATGATGGGCTTCATCTCTTGGTAGGTTATTACACAGTCACACTGCAGAAAAGCTTGTGGAACAGGAGATATAATTGTGGCCAACTTTGGAATATACGATATGCCATAGAGGCACTGCTCTACTATTTTATACATTAAAAAACAGAAAAGTGTTAATCTCTCACCCTGTTACTCAAAGAAAGTGCTCAGCAATTGTAGTTCTCCTCAATATATTCCCATCTAATGTAATATTTCCATCACCTAAAAGCATACAATAATTTCTTCTATCTTAAAGTAAAAACTTTCAACTCTATGTTAATCTTCAACTAGCACCCTATCTTCTTCTCTTTATATCAGACTATCTCTTTTCATTCTTTCTTAAATCTACTCTGATCAGGCTCTTCTTCCCTCTCCACCAAACTGTTCTTGGCAACATCATCAGTAATTTTCACTTTGCTAAACTCAGTGGCGAATGGTTCAGTCCTCATGTTATTTGACCTATCTGCAACTTCTGAAAGGGTTGACTGTTACCCTAAAGCACTTTATTTAGCTTCCCCCAATATCATTCTCACATGACTTACCTTCAATCTCTTTGGCTGCTCTTTCTACTTTCTTAGCTTCCTTTTATTTCATAATTTGAGAGTATTGGAGACTAAAGTCTCAGCACTTCATCTTGTTCCGTTGTATTTAAAAAGTATATTTTTACTTTTAGTAGTATCATCAAATATCATGGATTTGAATACTCTATATGTGCTTATGTCATTTAAAATTATATCCTCAGATCTTGCTCTGGGTTCCAGACTCTATTTCCAACTGGCCACTCAACACATCCAATCATGTCTAATAGACATCATATATTTAATATGCTCAAAACTGAACACTTTTATTATCCCCCAAAGACACCTCTTCTTTAGATTCCTACCTCATTTGATGGAAATTCCGTTATTCGATGACATTAAACCAAAAAAATAACCCAGACAATTCTGAATTTATTTCTTACTCTCAAACCCCTAATGTAATCCATCAACAAATCCTCTCTACTCTATCTTCAAAATACATCTAGAATATGAACACATCTTATCATTTCCACTACTAATATCCGGGTCCAAATTTTTATCAAAATCTTTTCAATAGCCTCTTTGATGTTTTCCTTTACTCAAACTTATTCTCTATAATCTACACTCAACAAATCCGTAAGATTCATCCTTGCAAAACAAGTCAGATTATTACATTTCTCTGCTCAAATTCTCCAAAGGCTTTCTATCTTCATCAGTGTAAATCTCTTCACAATTACCTATAAGACCAATATAATCAGCTTGCTAACAAGTAGCTCATTGGCATCCCCTCATAACTGTACCATATATTGAGATCAGCACTTGTGTCTCATGCTGACAGATCAAGAATTTAGCAGCAGGTGTCGCTAGATCGGCCATAGTAAGAGGAAACCCATGCCTCTAGGCCCATGCACAGTATCTGTTCCTGACACCATGGCTACTCTGTTCACAGGCCCCTACGTAACAACAGGGGTTGCCAAGGACAAAGGGGGTCGACATCCAGTGGGATGTGCACTTGTCCTACAGGTGTTTCAGTTCCTCATCAGTGGCACAAGGTTTCTGGTTGGCATCAATGCAAAACACAAAGACCCACACACTCTGTGCCCACCCCAAAACACCCTTCCACACTCTTGTTCCACAGACCACTTTATCTCTTTCTTCTTAGATGATTTGTATTTACAAAGAAATAAACAAACAAACCCTGAAAGCTTACAGAAGTCTATTATTTCATAGCCTACAATCACCTTGTTCAATTGCTTACAAACTAAGATAACAAATATTTATTGATAGAGTGAATAAGTGAGCCAAGTTCTGTGCTACAAGGACTCATTCATCTTATGTATCTGCTCACCAGCTCTTCATGTATATATGATTATCCCCAGTTTATTGCATCTCTCAAAGGGAAAGTAATGGTAGAGCTGTTAACTGGCAGGGCTAAGATGGGAATCTAAGTAGGTATGATGCAAACCCTCATTGATTGAATAGCACGAAGCTCAGCACATGGTGGGTCTCATTAAAATCATTTTATGTCCCTTTACAACAGAAAGGATGATACTCACAAGCATGACAAAGATCTAATAATGAGGTTTATGTAGGAGGGATTTATAAAATATAAAATGCTATATAAATGGCCAGATCCATAGTAAACCAAATTGATCCCTACTTCTCGAGTGTACCTGCTATTTTATGACATGAAAGTCATGAAATTATAATATTAGTGACTACAAGTTGAGACCTCAGAGATGAAAGTGAAGAATACTTTCATTTGCAGATGAAGGAATTAGAATGCAGGAAGATGAAGTGAGTTACTTAAAATCAACTCAAGAGAACTAGGACCCAGGTTTAGTTCAATTCTCTTTCCACTATAACATGCACTTTCAAATGAACATTTCGTTTTATTAATTTATTTATTTAAGTAGAGGTCCATCTCCCAACTTTATTTGAACAGAATTAACCAAACTGGTTAAAACTTAAGAGAGCTAACAAAGTACGAATGATTTTCTTCTGCACTCCACACCTCATTCAGACCCACAGTACCCACTAGGACAGGATAGTGCCAGGTGAGCTCAATTTCCTTACCTGGGTCTCCAACACAAAATGTGGGGTTTGTTCAGATCTTTAAACTCTCAGCTAGCTCTCCAAATCTGCAGTTCTCCTGTATTGGTACCTCACTTATTTTTTACTCTTAATATCTTTGTTTCATGGTTGTTTAAACTGCAGAAGTAAGGAAAGGGAGAGTAACATTTATTAATCAATTTCTATGTGCCAGTTTACTTAGCTTTTACACAGGATTCTTTGTGTGTTTGTGTGCGCGTGTATGTGTGTGTGTGTGTGTGTGTGTGTGAGATGGAGTCTTGCTCTGTCACCCAGGCTGAAATACAGTGGCACAATCTCAGCTCACTGCAACCTCCGCCTCATGGGCTCAAGTCATTTTCCTGCCTCAGCCTCCTGAGCAGCTGGGACTACAGGCATCCGCCACCACGCCCAGCTAATTTTTCTATTTTGAATAGAGACAGGGTTTCACCATATTGGTCAGGCTGGTCTCGAACCCCTGACCTCGTGATCCACGTGCCTCGGCCTCCTAAAGTGCTGGGATTACAGGTGTTAGCCACCACTGTGCCTGGCCTTTTTTTTTTTTTTGAAACAGAATCTCGCTGTGTCACACAGGCTAGAGTACAGTGGCACCACCTCATCTCAGTACAACCTCTGGCTCCCAGCTGCAAGTGATTCTCCTGTCTCAGCCCCCTGAGTAGCTGGGACTACAGATGGGCATCACTATGCCTAATTTTTGCATTTTTAGTGGAGATGGGATTTCGCCATGTTGGCCAGGCTGGTCTTGAACTCCTGACCTCCGGTGATCCGCCAGCCTCCGCCTCCCAAAGTGCTGGGATTACAGGCGTGAGCCACCACACCCAGCCTGAATGCTCCAGTTCTCAACAAATTCCCAACCACTCTCTTTAAAATTTTTCCCACATTTTGGCTATTCTCTCCCTCCAGCATGTCATGTGTGTTAGACATATATTAAAGCTCAAACTGCTCTCCATGTGCTTTTACTTCTCTTTCATATTTCAAATCATATCTATCTATGTGTCTCTATATAGTCATGATGTATCTATACAAATATCTCTCTGTAGTATGTATACTACATATATACTATATGAAATACTAATACACTAATACATATTAATATACTGATATAATATACAAATATATATTAATACTATATATACTATTATTAATATATGATGCTATATATAATATTTTGTGTATATGTTGTAAACTATCTTGTATATATAAAAGGTATTATATAGTCTATACAATATGCTATACATACAAAATATACTGTGTGTGTGTGTGCGTGTGTGTGTGTATTGTTTTGGGGATTTTTTTCAATTTTAAATTCCAATTCACTAATTCTCTCTTTAATAAAATTTAATGTTAATTATGCTTCCTATGGACGGTATTAGAATTATTTATTTTGGTGGCTTTACTTTTCAATTTCAACTATTATATTTGGCTCTTATTTATTTGACATTCTTTTTAAAATTTATTTATCACCGTTTTCATTGCAAAATTGCTATTTCCTTCTCCTATTTCAGAATTCTAAGTATCCCTTTTTTTTTTTTTTTTCTTTTATTGAGACAGAATCTCACTCTGTCGCCCAGGCTGGAGTGCAGTGGCCCAATCTCAGCTCACTGCAACCTCCACCTCCCGGGTTCAAGCGATTCTCCTGCCTCAGCCTCCTGAGTAGCTGGGATTACAGGCACGCACCACCACGCCTGGCTCCTTTGTATATTTTTAGTAGAGACGGGATTTCACCATGTTGGTCAGGCTGGTTTCAAACTCCTGACCTTGTGATCCGCCTGCCTCAGCCTCCCAAATTGCTGGGATTACAGGTGTGAGCCACCACGCCTGGACTAAGTGTACTTCTTTTAAAGTACACTTTAAATACACACATACACATGGACACATTCCAGTTGCGTGCGTGTGTGTGTGTGTGTGTGTCTGTACTTTTTGGAGCTGAAATGGGGGTTCTCCTGTTTTGCCATGTTTTCTCTCTATGGTGTTGCAGTTCCACAGCTTGACCTGCTGCATTGCACAATTCTACCTTTTACATCAGAGGGTTTGTGTCTTTGGTGTACCCTGGGGATTGCTATTGTCAATATGCTATCCAGGAACAATTCAAACGAAGTTACTGTTTATAGGGTTGCTTTTAATTAGTCAATAAGACCCAAAAAAGGGGCATTCAAGCTGTTGGGTGAAATGATTTCAGGTCAAGTTCACTGATGAGAATATCCTGTTTGGCTTCTTTTTCTTCACAGACTCCCGGGGTCCTTCCCCACAGTGAGTATCCAGCTTCTCCTTTCTGAGAGCTACAGGGCTTCACTGTCCAACACTCAATCCTAGGAGTCTCCTCTACTGTTAACCTGAACACATTTTCTTCCTGTTTTTGAGAAGTACTACATGTCTTTAACTAAAGAGCAAAACAATGACAGAAGGTTGCATTGGAATGCAGGAAAGAGGATTATGAATTCTGTCTGTCATCTTGAATATAAGACTGCATTCCATATTTATTGCTTTGTGTTGAGACCTCTTACCTCACCAGATCTCTCCAACTTAGTGTTTTTCTGGATTTCAAAGTTAAATGCAGCAGTTTTCTCACTTCCTACCTTTGCAGCCATGTGCAAATGACTTTATGTTTCAAAATCTCCATCTACACTTTTGGATACCAGGGACTAATGATACTGGGCATTGTTGTCAGAATGTTTAAAAGTATGTGAAATGCCCATTAATATTAAATGTTGATAAATGCTGTTTATTTTCATCGTGTGATTATTCACTGTCTGCAAAAAGAGTTAAATGAGACCCATTGTTTTTGGTTGTGTGCTTTGCAATGAACATGCTACGGTTTAAATCCTAGCTTCATCACTACCTGTGACTTTAGAATACCACTCAAGTGCTTTAACGCCTTAGTTTCTTCATGTTTAAAATGGAGACAAATGAAATTTTACATGTAAAGCACATGGCCTGTGGAGTAAGCCCTCAAAAAACAAAAAACAAAAACAAGGCTATCATTTTAGTTTTAATTTTTGCCTTTACTAATTATGACACCTCAACCAAACTACCTCTAAAATAGGGAAACACATCTATATCCCACAGGGATATTGCAAAGATGGCATAGAATTGTATCAAGTTGAAGGGGCTTTGTTAACTAGATAGTTCAATTCCTGTGTCAGGGAAGGTTTTATGGGTTGACTTGTGTCCCTGAAAAAAATATATTTTGGTCCTAATCTCCAGTACCTCAGAATGTGATCTTATTTGAAGATAAGGTCTTTACAGAGGTGTCAAGTTAAAATAAGGTCATTAAGGCCTAACTTATTCCACTGCGTGTTGTTCTCATAAAATAGGAGAACTGGAACACAGAGACAAACATTACAGAGGGAAAACCACATGCAGAGACAAGGAGAAGAGGACCACGTGGTGATGGAGTTAGGATGGAAGTGATGCAGTTACAAGCTAAGGAGCTCTTGCAACTCCTGCAAGCAAGAGAAGGGCCTGGAACATATTCCTCACTAGCACCTTCGGAGGAAGGCTGGCATTGCCAAGACCATGATTTCAGACAGCTAGCCTCCAGACCTGTGAAATAAGACACTTACATTGTTCTATGTCACCTGGTACTTTTTATGGCAGCCCTAGGAACTTATTACAGACGGTTATGTTTGTAACTCTCATTATTAAAAGTAGATGGTTCTTGAATCTGTAACATGTTCCCACACAATACTCTCCCTGAATGCTTACTCAGGTCTCTCTTCCATAGGCCTAGAGGGTTCTCCCACTCACTATGTATCTTTAACCTACTTTTAGGCTTAGCACAATGCTACACCATGGTTCTGGAGTGTTCTTTCTGACTAATGTCACAGATGTGGTTAGGTGCTTCCCCATACTCCTGATTCTTAGCTCTGAGCTCACTGCCCTGTGAGTTTTGACACCTGTAGTCTTTTCCACACACTGCAGTGTGAGATCACTGAGAGCAGAGCTGTCTCATTGATCTGTTTCATCTCATGGGGGAATAAAGAGAAAGCAGTGAGTAGACATTTTTTGGGTTTAAATCCATATTACCACTTTCTATTCCCAAAGTATGCCGAATGAAAGCTTGCTATTCTTGGAATGGAAGCACAAACGAATCAATCTATATGTCAAATGCTATAGCTCTCCTGAAGCCGGTGCCGAGAAACATTCATTAGAACACTCTTATTTTTTACTGATGCATAATAGATGTACATAGTTTCAGGGCGCATGTGCTAATTTAAAAAATGCATGTAATTTATAAAGATCAAATCAATGTGCTTGGGATATCTATTGTCTGAAATATCTTTTTTCTTTTTAATGCTAAAACCATACAAATCCTTCTCTACTATTTTGAAATACAATAGATCATTGTAAATATAGTCACCCTACTTATCTAGTTAATACTAGGTCTTATTTCTCCTATCAGGCTGTATATTTGTACCCATTAATCAAATTCTTTTAAACGCCCCCACACTTCCAGCCTCTGGGCTTTCTGGTTGTTTTGTTTCATCGATTGATTTTTTAAAGGAAATGGCTATTTAGACTTGGGCTTGATATAGAGGGTAGTATCCAGAGAGTATTCACTGGCGGGTCACCTGTTGTTAAAATGTGGAAATATTTCTGAACTGCCTCCAGCCCCTCAACTGATTCCGCTGACTCTTCCCAGAATCCTTGTTCCTTCCCATGATTTGTCTACAAGCACTAAGTTGGGACCAGCTGCGGGTCTCCTCCTGGTCTAAGGCCAGAGTCTCTGTGTGGCCTGGGCTCATATGCAACCGGTTGTGGACTATGTTGAACACAAGCCTCTCTTTATTTTTGTTTCTCTGCTGTCCTCAAGGTGTATCAGTTCCCTCTTCTTTTTCAGAGCTGGAAAAACAAGAGCTTTCTGTTACTTTCTGTGGTTGTTTCAAGACAAAGGATGGGTTGCCCAGTGGATGGATGCCCCTCCCCAGCTAGGCTAGAGATTTATTACAGCCAAACACTCCTTCCTCAGAGGGAGGGAGCACATTTGACAGAATGACCCATTTCAGGTCAGGATCACACGACTCTCCAGACCCAGCAGGTCTCATTTGTCTCTGAGCAGGATGCCACCCCTGACAAACAGGCACATGCAGCTATTTGTGTAGGAGTGAGCATGACTGGCCTTGCCCTTCTGTCTGGCATTCCCATCAGCCTGCTCTCTGATGCTTTTTCTTTTTCTGGTTTTTTTCTCTCTCTCTTTTTTTTTTTTTTTTTTGAGTTTCTTTAATTTCCCAAAGCCTCACCTCTCAGACAGAGGCATTCCCAGATCCCAGAGCCCAAATTCCAGTTCAGGGTAGATGCATTGGAAAAGTAAAAGCCAGCACTTAAGAGTTGAGATGAGGAGAGTGAGCCTAAGTGAGTTTATGGTTTTTTTCCTCATTTCTTTAAATAGAAAAATCAATAAGGGCTCTATGGAACCATTAATAGAGATTAAATGCCTAGAAACAGGCTTTACCTCATTTGGAGGCTGAGGCTGTGTTGGTATTAATTGTACGCTCTTTCTGTAGCCCTCACCACCCCATTCCAAAGGCCTGGGCGATGCACTGTTGAAGCCCCTGTTCTTACTGGCATTATTGAGTATGGTAAGAATCATGACGCACACAACCTCTTCCCTGAAATTCTGAAATTCTCTCCTTGTGTAATCCTCTTTGCTTTGTCCCCTCTGTGCTGTCTTTTCATGGGTTATTTCCTCTGCATGAATCTAGTTAGATTTCCGTTCAAACTAGTTCTACTTTCTTACAAATTTACCCTTTGCATTTGCAGTTTCCTCTGCCTACCCACCCCCAACTTTTTTTTTTTTGAAATGGAGTCTCACTCTGTTGCCCAGGCTGGAGTGTAGTGGCAAGATCTCAGCTCACTGCAAGCTCTGCCTCCCAGGTTCACGCCATTCTCCTGCCTCAGCCTCCCGAGTAGCTGGGACTATAGGCACCTGCCACCATGCCCAGCTAACTTTTTGTATTTTTGGTAGAGACGGGGTGTCACCATGTTAGCCAGGATGGTCTCCATCTCCTGACCTCGTGATCCACCCACCTCGGCCTCCGAAAGTGCTGGGATTACAGGCGTGAGTTGTGTGTGTGTGTGTGTGTGTGTTTTAACATAATTACTTTGCTACTCAAAGGTTATCACTTTTGAAAAGTCTTTCTCTTCACTGCTCATCACACTGCACCTCCTTAAGTGGCAATACAGTATCATTCATCCTCCATCTCCTCCACTTCATAAAGCAAAATGTTTGCACACATCAGTGTTTCTCCAGTACCTGAAAGAGTGCCTGGGGCCTGGTATTGGCTCAGAGATATTTATTAAATAAGTGGTGTTGATTTCCTGGAAAGAGAAACTCTTCCAACAATAGCAAATGAATTAACATTTTATCACTCAGTGGGTTGTTCTGCACCTAAAAACTGTGATATATACTTTTTTTAAGGCACAGAAAATGCCTAATTAATTTTGCTGTCATTTCTATTAAAGTCTGTGTTCCAACCTCTCCTCTCTAGAAAGACCCCTCTAGAACGGCTTATACCATATCTTGTATCTCTCATACATATATTTCTCATATTTCAAGGTTTAATTCCAATGTGACTACTGAGAAATGAAAATGAAATCCTCAGTGCCCCCAAACAACTGAATAGACTCCCTCTTGGCCAAAGGGACTGCTGGGTAACCTTGAAAACTTGTTTCTCTGCCTTGACAGAATGGAGGTCAGATATACCCTCTTAAACTGCCATTAGGCTTTCTTCTTTGAGGGCTAAACAGAAATCAGCCCTTTCAAGAGACTCCATTGCTGATATCAACCCTTCACATGACTGCCCCCTCTTTTGCAGTTTTAACAAAACAACCAACAGACATTTCTTCCTGATAAGAAACCACCAACCATGGAGTAGCTGTGGTCAGTCCATGGAGGATGTGCAGTAAGGGTTTTGGGGTCCTCTGCGTCATCTTTTGACGTCACAGGACTCAAAACTGCAACCTTAGATCATGCTAAAGCTGCCATTTTTTAACACAGGTACCATGGAGTGACATGGAGTTCAATTGCCCATGCATAATTGTCTCCTTTCATAAATATTTATGACTTCTCCTACAGCTTATTGAATGTGTATATTGGGCCATGCTGCTCAGCATAAATTCCTGTCCCCTTTTCCTCTCCTTCAAACTGTCTGTTTCTGGCTTCTGTCTGAAGTGATGCTTCCCAGTCTATCAGATGGCCACTCTGTAGGCTGCAACCTTTTATGACAAATAAAGTTCTCCTTTCCAAATTTGTAAACCTTGTCCTCAGTTGACACCCCTTACATGAAGACTTCCCTTAACACCCCTCTAGTGGGAAACTTTGGGGTTATACATTTAGTCAGCACACCAGGAACGTCTTTCTCTTTTACAAATCTCGGGATTGCCCTAATTTATAGGACAGGTTTTAGCCATCCTAGATAAAGAACCAGGTTTGGGTACCTTGCCAGAGCTGTATCCTTTGGGTTCTTTTTCTGAAGAATTGATTTGTGGGGACCAGATAAAGTTAAGTCAGTCTTGGAGTGGAGTTGGAATGAAAACATATGAACACTAGAGGAATGAGTTGGCTGTAGTTTGCCACAAAGGGTGAGGATTAGAGATCGGCTATTCTTCAGAGAGACATGAATAAAGTAGAGATGAAGAAAAGAGAAGGCTGATGGCTGTCCGGTTTCTAGAGAAGGAAACCTTTCCTTGAGGGGAAACCCTTATCTTTAGCTAACTGGATGCCAAAATGAAAGATTTCTTCTCTCATATTGACCCCAAGGCAGGAAGGCATCACATATTAGATACCAAGTAAAATGGTGAGCAGTCTACCCTTGAGGATTAATAAAGTGTGATTTAGCCTCAAACTAGTTAGTAAAATTATAGATAATAGGTTGAGACGTTAGGGATGGGAAGAAAATTTTTAAGGAGTATTACTTTGCAGGCAATTTTCTCTCTCTCTTCTCCTCAACAGCCAGCATGTTTGGTCCTCTTTCTCATCTCAAGCCAACTGAGAGAGGTTTCAATAGATCATTGAAATGCCTAAAATATGTGCCCTATAGTTGGAGGGATGGGGTGAACCACTCTGTGACCCTTGCCTGGTAAATATAAAGGAAAAGAGCAGGCTGACTGGCTAGATTAATGAAGGTGCACAGGAGAGCTGCTGCTGCACTGGGATCCAATTTCACTTTAGGAATTTGCTCAGGCAAAGAAACTGTAGGCAACTAAAGTAAGAGAGACAATATGGAGGTTTCTTACATGACCCTACCCAATAGACTAGAGAAGAAAGGTCAGCAGAGGAGGAGCTGGAGTTGAACCCCAAGGTTTTTAGAGGTTGAGGAGGAGGTAATCAATCACTATCAAAATGGAATATATTTGTCCCAGGTCGAGGAACTTCAGTTGAGAGACCATCAGCTATGGGGGTAGAGAGAATAATTCCAAAGAGCCCACAAGTGCACATAACGAGAGAAAGATTCAGTGTTAAATAGCCTGCCAGTCCTGGAGAAGGAAAGCCAGCATAGGATGGCACCATTCGAGTAAGAAATATCCCGTTCTCCTTAGCCCTCTCCCCAAAGCTCCCCTTTGCCTTTGTACTAACTTAGAAAGAGGTTTAAAAATGACAGAAGGAAGTGGACAAACTGCTGAGCAAGAGAGAAAGACAAGTCCAGGTGGACCTGCAAACCCTAGAGACCTGGCAGCTTCCCTGGCACAGGTCCTCATCCAGGGAGAGACCAAGGTCCTGCTTGTTTAATTATCCAGTTACACTTACAAAATTCTTTTTTTTTTTTTGCTTTAAAACACGCGAAATGATTTCTGTTTCCTGCAACCAAATGGTTTTGACTAATGTATTTCCCATGCCCTCCTAAAGCACTTATGACTTTACTAAAAATGCTTGATTTTTTAAAAAATATTATAATTTATAGGTCAGGACTTAGTTCTATAGGTGATGACTTAGCCTAGATATTAGAACTCTTCAAAAATCTACTCACAGGATCAGTCTCAGAGCTTGTGTTAGGTAGGTCTGATGAACTATTCACATTATTTAGGAGACAAGGAGAGTTAGTGAAGAAGCCCAAGTGGTCATAGCACCATACGTGTACTTAGGCTATGTGTGTGAGCAGAGATTAAGGGATACTGTTTACTATTCATCTATGCATAGTCACAGTGCTGATGGCATCTAACTCTTCTCCAATTCTTGCTACCTACCAGAAAAACAGTATGATGAACAGTTTGAAAGATTTATCTATACATAGCAACAGCATAAAAGGTAGGCCCTAGGCCGGGCGTGGTGGCTCATGCCTGTAATCCCAGCATTTTGGGAGGCCCAGGCAGGCAGATCATGAGGTCAGGAGATTGAGACCATCCTGGCTAACATGGTGAAATCCCGTTTCTACTAAAAATACAGCAACAACAAAAAATTAGCCAGGCATAGTGGTGGGCACCTGTAGTCCCAGCTACTCTGGAGGCTGAGGCAGAAGAATGGCATGAACCTGGGAGGCGGAGCTTGCAGTGAGCGAGGTCGCGCCACTGCACTCTAGCCTGGGTGATTAGAGCAAGACCTGTCTCAAAAAAAAAAAAAAAAAAAAAAAAAAAAAGGCAGGCCCTAGTATTACTGTTTGCTATTCAAATAAGTAAGCCTAAATAATTAGCTAACACATATTAACAGTTCCTGGCACAGAGCAGGTGCTATGGAGTTTGTTTTTATTTCAGATATTATTTTTAACTAGTCTAAGTTGGCACAGCTGGCAAACAGTGAAAAGTTAATTCAAATCTAGGTATTTTGATTCCAGAATCCATTAAAAAAGTCCTGATTCTTTACTGTCAGCTTGTATTATGTCAACAGATTTTGGAAACAACTCTGAAAAAAACAGACATTTTATTTTATTTTATTTTATTTGTATTTTTAGTAGAGAAGGGATTTTGACATGTTGGCAAGGCTTGTCTCGAATGACTGGCCTCAAGTGATCCCCCCACCTCGTCCTATTAAAGTGCTAGAATTACAGGCATGGGCCACTGCACCCAACCCTCATAGACAGGGTTGTAAACTTCTGCTCGAAGTCACATTGTTAGGAAGAAGTTGGTGACCCAAGGATTCCAACTCAGATATGACTGACTCCAAAGTCTACATTCTTCCCACTCTTCAGAGGAAAGACAGCTGCAACCAAGAGACGTGGGGTGCAAAAGAGAGGAGAGGAACTTGGAGACTAATTTTGACCACTTCTTGTTTGTTCTTTAGATGATGCTAACAAATGGATCAAACTAAAGAGCAGAACTTTTGTCTTTCTCTTTATATAGCCAACCACCAATCAATCTCTTGATGAATTTTGCCTTCTTATGTGAATAATCATTTATCTTTGTCATTTTCTCTGGAGTAATTATTATGATTTCTCATCTCAAAAAAGCTATTAATGTCAGTCTGTAGCAAAAAAAATTAAATAAAAACATTTCAAAAAATGTCACAACTGATTATAGTTCTAATTGTGCCTGTTCCCAAATTTAGTACCACATTGCACATTACTGGGTAGAAACAAACCATAAATTATTGTATTTATGACATGCATTGCAGCACAGAATTGCATGCCAAATTCTTATGACAAGCATAAAAGAATTATTCAGAAATACTGCTCTGTTTGGTGCCAAATTTAGTGATAATTTAGAGCTGTCTGAATTTCCACACCTGCTGCAAATTCCCTCAGGTTCTCAAGTTTTACTGATTCCCCACTGGTGGAATTTCAAGAGCATCATTTACCTGTGGGGAAGCTATGACTCTTTCACTGTGTCCTTCATTACAAGAATCTAAAAATCTAGAAATTCGGTCCTTGCTAAGATTTGACAATGGCATGTGGAAACACATCTCATTGTCCTACGTCTTGGAAGGCTGCTGAGCTCTCCACTATTGTGGCCAGCTTCCCCATTTATTGTGGTAAGAAGAAGTTTAAAGAAAACATTAAGAATTTGTGCAATAAGCAAATGGGGACCCCCGTCTATGCCTGGGTTGACTTATAACCCACTTTTTTGTAGCTATCTATTTAGTTTTTTAAAAAAGCCATTCTTCAATAAGCACAGTTATTTGGATCCTTTTTTCCCTCAGTGATAATGTGGCAATAATTAGGATGACAATAATGCATGTATCTATAATTTACTAAATACCTACTCTGTTCCAAGCTGTTTTTTTTTTTTTTTTTCCTAGCACATCTAATATCCTACTTAAAATTTTGAAGAGCTGATAGCATTGACCACATTTTAAAGAGATAAAGAGAGAAATGCTGAGGCTTACTAAGATTATGTAACTTTCTCAGGGTCCTATGGCTAATGAGGAAAAGCTAACACTAATTGAGTGCCGAAAATGTGTGAGGCCTGCTCTATGAATCCATTTTTCAAGGATCCTCTTCTAGCCCTCTACGGTGGCTACTGCTTTTTGTCCATTTTATAAACAAGAAGCTAGAGCATAAAGAAGTAACGGGATTCATCACAAATCTCACAGCTGTGTGATTCCTCATGTTCAGGAGTGGTCATGTAAAGCCTAATATCAAGTCATAGCATGTTTGTATGACTTGTACACTAGAAAGAACACGGAGAGTAGCAAGTGCCCTTTTGGGCTGCCCAGGCTTCATGTCCACTATGTTCAATGCCAACAGTGTTCCATTGAGGAGTTGCCTCTGTTGCCTTGATAGACAGTATTGGTAGGACGCACAGTCAAGGTGCCCCATCTTTGCATGAGCAGGGAGTGGGGTTATGAACCAAGCTGGGACAGCTGCTGTGGGCATCTCTAAAACAATGGGTGCATAGAGCAGACCTCATACACTGCAGGCAATCAGCGTTAGCTTTTTTTCATTAGCCATGGGACTCTGGGAAAGTTTCATAATCTCACTGAATCTCAGTTTTTAGAAACATGGTGACATAAAAAGAAACTGATTTAATCTCTGCTATGCCAAGCCCAAGAGCTGCCTGTGCATCAGCCCTTTATTTTATTCATTGATTTACCAATATGTCCATAACCCTTGCCAATTCTGTTTTAAAAGCTTTGTATATACTAATTCATTTCCTTCTTACAGCATGTGTTCCTTTGTGAGACCTGCCTTCAACTTTTGAACTAACCCTTCTCCCCTCAATAATCTCCATATATAGTTTTTCCTTTATATTTGTCAGAGCTAGTCTCTATTGTTGGCAACTAAAGAATCCTGTTTAGGCCAGGTGAGTTGGCTCATACCTGTAATCCAAAGCTCGAGACTTCCTTGGGAACACACCCTGTCTGCTAGTTTGAGAAATAACTCACCAGCTTAATGGATGCTGTTCATTTCTTCCTCTTTCCTCTGTTAATCCTTTGCCTGGAACAGTTGTTACTTTACAACTTTCTGACTCTAATGAACTTTTTGTGTAGCATATAGAGTTTGCCCAGTTTTTCTGCCCTAGGTCATTATTCAGCAGATCCAACTTTCAGCACTACTGGGTAGGACTCTTCCTCTAACCCTGTATAATCCCATCTTTCAGTTAAGAGCCACATATTACAAATTGAAGCAAGAATTCTTATAGTTCAGGAATTCCAAGAAGGGAACATTCTGGTGATCAAGCTATAATGTTCAGAAAGGCTTAATGACAAGTTTATCTGAAATTACTTCTTTGGCACTCAGTATTTTCAGACTAGGACATCTTCACCCTAAGAAAATACGTGTTAGGCTTTTTTTTTTTTTTCAATCTTTATTTTCCTCCTTAAGAAACTTTTTTTTCAAGCAGCTATTCTTCTATTGACTTTCAAGTGCTGAAAATAGGTCACATCCTGGCTAGGATCCTGGCTACTGGGGACCATCAACACTTTTCTGGTTTATTATTTTGTTTTGACTCTATTTTACTTGGAAAATAAATGTATTCAGATGCCTAATGAGTATTTAATGCTCTTTCCAATTCATAATCTATGACATTTTACTAAATGTTAAATTTTTTAATGTTAAATTGCTGATTAGAAAAATTTACCTACAAAAAAGCTAACCTGTAAATGAGATAAAGCAAGTAAAGCATAAACAGGATTTCAATAAAATTTTTATTGCTGCAAAAAAAGTACCTTTAAGTAAACTTACTTTATCAATGCAGAGCACAGTAAGAACTGAAAAGATATAAAAGCAGTAACAGTGGATTCCAGCATTTCCCTGTCCAGTCAACCTGTAATAGAAAAGACTGCTGCCACTACAGTGTCCAGAGCATGGGATGGAAGGGCAAATAGCTGAAGATACAAGAAGGTCACCATGTGACAGACACGAACCCTTCTTTTTCTCTCCTCAAGGAAAAGTAAAGCCACTAAAATAGGAAGGAATGGAGGAGGGGAGGAAGGAAGAAAGGAAGGAAGGAAGGAAGGAAGGAAGGAAGGAAGGAAGGAAGGAAGGAAG
>NW_016815128.1:1742989-1751473 GCF_001698545.2 Rhinopithecus bieti
GAAGGGGAGAGGGAGGGAGGGAGGCAGGGAGGGAGGGAGGCAGGGAGGGAGGGAGGGAAGGAGCAAGGGAGGGAGACAAGGAGTGAGGGAAGGAGGAAGGGAGGAAGGGAGTGAGGGAAGGAAGGAAGAGAGGAGAAAAGGAAAGTTGGAAAGGAGAGGAGAGGAAGGGAGAGAGAGAAGGAGGAGAGGTAGAGAGAGAAGATGTTGAAGGCTTGAGGGTTAAAACCAAACTGCCTCCATGTGACATCTAAGGTTCTTCCAATTCTAATCATGGTCTACCATTCATTGCCTCTATCCATCCATTTACTCTTCTCTCCACTTACCACAAGTGTGCCCTCTGTGTGGGGTTCCTTTTCACACTCAACAGTCTGACAGTCCGCAAAGGCTGTCCCCACTTACAGGGACACACTACCCTGTGCCACCTCACCAACTCTGTACTGAATTCTTATGACATGATTGAGAAATAATTCTGAAGTCATTACTTTGATTCAAACCTTAGCTTTATAAACATTTACAGAATGTGTGACTTTGAGAGAGACATTTAACTTCTTTGTACCTCAGTTTCTTCGTTGTTAAAGTGAATTATAACACCTATTTCTTATGATTATTCTGATAAATAGCTGAGATAACACATGTAAATCTTGAAATTATATCTGGCAATTAATAAGTACTTGATATATGTTAGCTGTTTTTAATTTCTTTCTCATCGATGCAGGTCAGTTACAGTATCACTTCCTGGGGAAAATTTGATTGGTTCCTCTAGCCCATAGAATAGTGGTCAGTTATTCTCCAATCTGCCCTCCCATCATACTTCATAAATAAGCATGGGATTAATCTCATTGGTAATAATCTACTACTTACGTGTTTCTCTCTCACTCTAGAGTTAGAAGCATAGAGCCATAATCACTGAAATAAATACCATTATTGGACGTCCTACATTGTTTAAGAGACACAAATTTCTCCACCCCTCTATGCACACCCTTCTACCACATGACTTCACTGCTCCTCTCAAGAAGCAAAGTCTACTTCTCCACTTGTGGAATCCTGGCTGGCTTTATACTTTATTTAGGCCAATCTGGAAAATGTGATGCCATAGGATTTCCTAAAATTAGCCTAGACCTCAATCAGCTTTGAACCTTCCACTCAGTCTCTTATTGCCTTAAGACTGTCATATTAGCCTGGGCTGATGAACTTAAGGATGAAATAAAGGTCAGTTAGCAGCAACCCCAAAATGCCAGAGGTATTGAGTGAACCATCCAATTGAGCCCCAGGGGACTGCCGTCAGAGGAGTGACTTAGGGCAAGAGAAGTAGAAAAATCATGCAGCAGATCCTAGCCCAAATCACTGACCTACACAGTTGTGTGGGAAAAAAAAAAGAAAAGAAAAAAAAGTTACTTAAAGCTACTAAGTTTTGGGATGCAGGAATAGGTAACTATTCATGTACAATTTGGCACGCCATGTCTTGTGCTAGATGAAGGGAGCACTTAGAAAACATGATCACATTTACTAATTACAAATCTCCTACAACAAAAGTGTCAGTCCACAAGTGCTAGATGAAGAAACTCAATGCCAAAGAAGGTCACCTGATTAATACTCTAATCTTCCTATATGCACTATCTGGAACTTCAAATCCATGGGTATCAACTTCATAGAAATGATCATTAAAATTTGTACAAACTTAAAGAATTTTCACAAAACTTTTATTGTATTCCTTCAAGTATATTTTGCCACATTGGAGAACCATGATGGGCACAGGACCGCCTAAATACAACCAAGAAATTGAGACCAAGTAAATTGCTGCACTCTTCTAGCATCAGAATATTGCAAAAGTTTCTCCTTTCTACTGCTCTGTGATCTGGAGGTTTAGTAACAGAATCCATTCTTTATAAAGAAGAAACAGTTTTCACTCACATTATGTGACTAAGACCTAATAAAGTTCATGGCAGATGAAAATCCCAGGAAGCTTTCATTCAGAGAATTTCCTAGATGTCTTTTTTTCTTTTTCTTTCTTTCTTTCTTTCTTTTTTTTTTTTTTTTGAGACAAAGTTTCATTCTGTCGTCCAGGCTGGAGTACAGTGGCACAATCTCAGCTCACTACAACCTCCACCTCCCAGGTTCAAGTGATTCTCCTGCCTCAGCCTCCGGAGTAGCTGGGATTACAGGAGCCTACGACCATGCCTGGCTAACTTTCGTATTTTTAGTAGAGATGGGGTTTCACCATGTTGGCCAGGCTGGTCTTGAACTCCTGACCTCAAATGATCCACCTGCCTCAGCCTCCCAAATTGCTAGGATTACAGGCATGAGCCACCGCGCCTGGCCCTAGATGTCTTTTTGACTCAGGATTATACATTTGTAGCATCATGGCTTTTCTTTCCTGTGTCTCATCTTCTCATTCTTAGTGACTTTTCCTGGCATTTTTTTAATCAAGATTGGGCCTTGAGCTTCCATAATCTTAGCAGAGATTAGTCACTGGGATTCAGAAATAAGGAATTAGAATTCTAGAATTTCTAAAATCATGTTATTCTTAACATACTAAGATTATTCATAACCCTTACTCATTATTATTAATGTCTAAACAACATGGTTTGGTAATTAAATAGCTTGAGTTTAGCAATCTGTACAAAGAAATATAGCCTATAGCAAATATTTGAACATTGGGAAATATCAGTGGACACCATGAATGTCTTAGTTCATTTACTGATTCTGTAAAGGAATACCTGAGGCTGGGTAATTTATAATGAAGAGGCTTATTTCACTCATCATTCTACTGGCTTTACAAGAAGTATGGTGTCAGCATCCGTTTGGCATCTGGTGAAGGCCTCGAGCTGCTTCCACTCACAGTGAAAGGCTAAGGGGAGGTGGTGCATGCAGAGATCACTTGATGAAACAGGAAACAAGAGTGGGGAGGAGGAACCAGGCTCTTTGTAGCAACCAGATCTTATGGGAACTAATGTAGTGAGAACTCATTCACTGTACCCTGAAGGGAGGGCACTAACCTATTCATGAGGAACCCATCGCCATGGAGCTCTGTGGGTTGAGGCTGGCCTCTCACCTGGGAGACAGGGATTAACCTGACTCTCACCCTTACAGTCTTGGTGGTAATGTTGTTAGTATACCTTTTTAACACAGCGTACACAGGATTTACCTCAAAATCAGAAATGCATTTAGTATTTTAAAAAGTATTTTGATTTGTAGCTCTTTATTAAAATTCTAGAGATGTTAGACCCTTAAATAAATAGATAAATTGATAAAGACACATACTCCACATACAGATATCTTTTCATAACCATTATTTCATTAAGTCTCACTTACCTGCCTCTCCAAGATATTATTTGTATAAATTTGTCTTTCTTAGCTCAAAAAAATATTTTCTTGATTGATTTTTTTAATGAAAATATCTTACAGAAAACAAAAACCTGGATTTGTTGGCTTCCATTGAAAATATTGTAGGAAATCTGGGAACATGAGCCAACATTTCCACTTAAACATGTTGGGAAGTTGTTTATTCATGAATTGCCTTCTTAAGATAAGCTACTTACACCTCACTCAACTCACCACAGCACATTCCACTCATCATGGTACCCCTACTGTTGATACTTCATGTCAAGGGAACTTACCATTGAATGACACAGTTATGTCTTCAATCACTAAAGAAGTAAACCCATCTCGCTTCAGTCATGTATATAACCTACTCATTCCCTTTAGGACACACACTGGAAATTCCTAATATTGTCAACTGATGAATCTTCACTTCTCATACCCTGAGTATTTAGTCCCCTTAACAACTGATGTAAACAAAAGTGACACTCTCAACTTTTCTTTTTTCCTCAAAGTAATTTATCATTTTTAACACAAACAGATATTCTATGCCAGTAACAATCCATACAATAGTTTCTCAAACTTGAGAAACTGCAGGCTTCTTTTAAAGTAGAAAATATTGTGACTTTTTGTATTTTAATTATTTTCAAACAAAACATTTAAATACATTCTTTATGCTTTGAGCTATTTTGCATCCCTGTAGCCAAAACAGATTTATCAATTAGATATAAACAAAAGTATAAACTGATACAACACTAAGAAATAACATGAAGCAATGGAATAGGTGATGCTGTTTTGTTGAAGAAAAACTCTTCTTTGTCATGTGAATATATTTTTGAGAAACAAGCTCTTGTGAGTCTGCCCTCCCTGTACTCTGCAAGGTGAACAAGTATCCCACCACTCTAAAAACATGTATTTATACATTGTGTCATATTCTCCTTAAGTCACATATATATTTAATCTCATTAGACAATGGCAATTAAAGCAATTCTCCTTGGTTGCATCACTCTCATAAGCTGAATGGTTTCTCAAATAATATGGCAGTCCTTCCATCAAAACTGGTCATCTCAATGGTACAAAAATTCTTTGTATCAAGCTTATCAATAAAAATAAAATAAAATAATTACAAATATTTATATAGGACTTAGGAATTCATGGCTTGATAACCTAAGGTTGAGGAACATTGCTTTAAGTTTCATCTGTGGGAAGATATCAGCAATTGTTCCATGGATTTGCTGTCCTCATTGCTACGAAAACATCCAAAGAATTTGGTCTTTCTGGACAAGGATAAGATCATGAAAGAGAACCACCAACAAACTCTATATTGATGAGTTGTGTTTAGATTCTAGTTCTTCAAACTGAAGACTCCACAAAGTAATTTTCAGCCTAATTATGAGCCTTGATGAATCTGACTGGCCGTTGAAAGAGACCACTATTCCTCAAAAAGTTAAATAGAGTTATCATATGACTGAGAAAGTCTATTCCTATTTTCCCAGAATAATTAAAAATATATTTCTACATTAAAATGTATACAGGAATATTCATAGCAGCATTATTCATAAAAGCCAGAAACTGAAAGCAATCCAAGTATCTATCCATTAATAAACTGATAAGCAAATATGGTATATCTAAGCAATATAATATTATTTACCCATGAATATGAATAAAGTACTGACACAATATAGATGAACCTTGAAAACATTATGCTAAATGAAAGAAGCTAGACACACAGGGCATATTTGTTTTATTCCATTCCTATAAAATGTTCAGAATAGAAAAATTCATAGGGACTGAAGGAAGATTGCTAATTTCCAGGTATTGGCAGAGGGTGGAATTGAAAATGACTGCTAAGGAGTAAAGTGTTTTTTTGTTTTGTTTTGCTTTGTTTTTGGTGTGTATGTGTGTGTGTGTGTGTGTGTGTGTTTGATAAGATAAAAATGTTCTGAAGTTAGATAGTGGTGATGGTTGCACAAGCTTGAGAATATGCTAAAATCCACTTGATTGTTTACCTTAAAATAATAAATTTGTGGTATATGATTCATATCTTCTTAAACAAAAGTATATACATTTTAAAATAATCTCTAATGAGACTTTCATAAAGTATTCCAAAAACATGAGCAGAAATTTTCCAGACAAAATATTTGTAGACCATCTAGACACAGTACAAAAGAATTAGCAAGTCTTGATGGCAGGTTTTATGTGAAACAGAGCTGTATACAAAGTAAAAATAAAATCCAACTGGCAGCAGATTATTAATCTCTCTTTCACCATTCTAAGGAGCTGGATTCATGTATTAGTCCATTTTCACACTGCTAATAAAAACATACCCGAGACTGGGCAATTTACAAAAGAAAGAAGCTTAATGGACTTACAATTCCATCTGGCTGTGGGGGCCTCACAATCATGGCAAAAGGCAAGGAGGAGCAAGTCACGTCTTACATGAATGGTAAGAGGCAAAGAGAGAGAACTTGTGAAGGGCAATTCTCATTTTTAAAATCATCAGATCTCATGAGACTTATTCACTATCAGGAGAAAACATGAAAAGACCCGACCCCATGATTCAATTATCTCCCACTGGGTCCCTTCCACAACACATGCGAATTATGGGTGCTAAAAGATGAGATTTGGGTGGGGACACCGCCAAACCATATCATTCTGCCCCGGCCCCTCCCAAATCTCATGTATCCACATTTCAAAGCCAATCATGCCTTTCCAATAGTTCCCCAAAGTTTTAACTCATTTCAGCATTAACTCAAAAGTCCACAATCCAAACTGTCATCTGAGACAAATCGCCTATGCCTATGAGCCTGTAAAATCAAAAGCAAGTTAGTTACTTCCTAAATACAATGGGGGTACAGGCATTGTTGGGTAAATACAACTCTTCCAAATGGGAAAAATTGGCCTAAACAAAGGGACTACAGGCCCTATGCAAATCCAAAATCCAGTGGAGAAGTCAAATCTTAAAACTCCAAAATGATCTCCTTTGACTCCATGTTTCACATAGAGGTCATACTGATGCAAGAGGTGGGTTCCCATGGTTTTGGGCAGCTTCAACCCTGTGGTTTAGCAGAGTATAGCACCCTCCTGGCTGTTTTCACAGGCTGGTGTTGTGTCTGTGGCTTTTCCAGGCACATGGTGCAAGTTGTCAGCGGATCTACCATTTGGGGATCTGGAGGATGGTGGCCCTTTTCTCACAGCTCCACTAGCCAGTGCCCCAGTATGAACCCTGTGTGAGGGCTCCGACCCCACTCCTTTCTGCACTGCCCTCAGAGAGGTTCTCCATGAGGACCTCGCCCCTGCAGCAAACTTCTGCCTGGTCATCCAGGCATTTCCATACATTCTCTGAAATCTAGGCGGAGAATCCCAAACCTCTGTTCTTCACTTCTGTGCACCCACAGGCTCAACACCATGTGGAAGCTGCCAAGGCTTGGGGGGTCTTCCTCCCTCTGAAGCAACAGCCCAAGCTGTACCTTGGCCCCTTTCAACCACAGCTAGAGTGGCTGGACTGCACACAGCACAGGGACCCCGGACCTGGCCCAGGAAACCATGTTTTCCTCCTAGACCTTCAGGCCTGTGATAGGAGGGGCTGCTGTGAAGACTTCTGACATGCGTGAAGACATTTTCCCCATTGTCTTGGGGGTTAACATTTAGCTCTTCATTATTTATGCAAATTTCTACAGCCAGCTTCAATTTCTCCTCAGAAAATGGTATTTTCTTTTCTATCACATTGTCAGGGTGCAAATTTTCAGAACTTTTGTACTGTGCTTCCCTTATAAACCTGAATGCATTTAACAGCACCCAAGTCACCTCTTGAATTCTTTGACGCTTAGAAATTTCTTCTGCCAGATACCATAAACCATCTTTCTCAAGCTTAAAGTTCCATAAATCTCTAGGGCAAGGGAAAAATGCAACCAGTTTCTTTGCTAAAACATAACAAGAGTTACCTTTGCTCCAGTTCGCAACAAATTTCTCATTTCCATCCAAGACCACCTCAGCCTGGATTTCATTGTCTATATCATTATCAGCATTTTGGTCAGTCATTCAACAAGTCTCTAGGAAGTTCCAAACTTTCCCACATTTTCCCGTCTTGTTCTGAGCCCTCCAAACCATTCCAACCTCTGCCTGTTACCTAGTTCCAAAGTCACTTCCACATTTTTGGGTATCTTTTCAACAGCGCCCCACTCTACTGATACCAATTTACTGTATTAGTCCATTTTCACACTGCTGATAAAAGCATAACTAAGACTGGGTAATTTACAAAAGAAGGAAATTTGATGAGCTTATAGTTCCATGTGGCTGCAGAGGCCTCACAATCATGGCAGAAGGCAAGGAGGAGCAAGTCACGTCTTACATGGATGGCAGCAGGCAAAGAGAGAGAACTTGTACAGGGAAACTCTCATTTTTAAAATAATCAAATCTCATGAGACTTATTCACTATCACCAGAACAGCACAGGAAAGACCCACCCCCACAATTCAATTATCTCCCACTGGGTCCCTCCCATAACACACGGGAATTATGAAAGCTACAAGATGAGATGTGTGTGGTGACACAGAGCCAAACCATATCAGTCCCGATGGAAGGAAGCCATTTTAACAGACATGACTAATTATCACAATAATTCTTCCAAGAGAAAGAGTAAGCTTATTTGTTTGTTTGTTGATTTGTCTCTTTGTTTATTTTTCTAGCACATCATGACTGCTTCCTATTTCTGATACACCAAAATGAAAATAAAAGCAAAAGGAATATGCAAAACTTGAGGTGGGGTGAAGGAATGTAGAAGCTTCATAAGATATTTTTTTAAAAAACAGAAATCTCACTGCCAAGTAAAGCAAGGAAAAATATTTTAAAACAAAACCATATCAGGCAAAGCATTTGTGGTTCCTTTGATGATTATCCAAGGAGAATATTTTATTCTTTCTTGTTTGTGTGATTTCAGGCTGTTTTAGCAAACTGATGGTTTTGACTACATGGAAAATTCAATTAAACAAGTGATTCATCTTTCCTTTACAAACAATCCTGACTGGCCATTGTATTCATCAGGGCTTTTCAGAGAAACAGATAGAAAGAAAGATAGATTGATAGATCAATAGATATCTAATAGATCTATCTCCTATCTATCTATCTATCTATCTATCTATCATCTATCTATCTATCTATCTATTGA
>NW_016815128.1:1751719-1771663 GCF_001698545.2 Rhinopithecus bieti
GAGCTATCTATCTATCTATCTATCTATCTATCTATCTATCTATCTATCTATCTATCTATTCATCTATCTATCTATCTATCTGTTGACATGGTAAGGAACAGAAAGAAAGACAGATTATGTGGATTGGCTGATATGATTATATGGAGGCTTGAGAAGTACCACAATCTACTGTCTGTAAACTGGAAAGCCAGGAAAGTCAGTGGTATCATTTAGTCCACATCTTTTCAAAAGCCCTGGAAACCAGGGAAACTGAGGGTATAAATCCAAGTCTGATGACAGGAGAACAGGACATGCGATGTCTCAACTCAGGCAGCCACGTAGGAAGCAAAAATGGGTTGAAATGTCCCTTCCATTACCTTTCATTCCATTCAGACCCTCAACAAATTAGATACCCACCACACTGAAAAAGTCAATCTACTTCATTGATTTCACTGATTTGAATGTTCATCTCATCTTGAAACACCCTCATAGGCACACTCAGAAGTAATGTTTAATCTGGGCACTCCATGGCCAGCTAAGTTGACACATAAAATTAACCATCAAATTAACAGCTAAGCTGTTTGCTTATGTTCACCAAAACTGATGGCCTACTTGGTGATTGTGTACGCTAAGAGTTGCTTGTAAGAATTCCACTGCAGAATTATTTCTTATAGTCATCATTTCTGAATGGATGAAGCTGAAAGACTTGCATTATTATCCTGAACAGATAAGAAATGGTATGTGATATAGATAAGTTAGCTGACTTTTCTAGGTCTCTGTTAATGAAATAGAAATAAGATCAGTTCTTCTTTTTTCTAACTCCATGTTTATTTCTTGCCACCAGCATCTAACCCTTTTGGATAAAGAGGTTTTTGTTTCAGCATTTACTGAGGCCAGTAAGTGATTCTGTCCCCTGACATGGATGGTAGACTTTGTCTGTCCATGGTTAGAAAACTTAGTAGGTTCGTGGTAGAGAACATAGGATCTGTCCAAGTCAATCTGATGCAGTCTAATTTCTTCTAGCTTCTTTAAGAAACTCTACCTCAGGATTAACCCTTGGAAAAATATGCAAAAGTATGAATTCACTGAGAGAAATAAGCATTGAACTACCATGAAAGAAAATCTGTGACCATGTCAGCTTCCTTACTGTATGAGAATCACTCTCTTCTTCCCTATTGGAAATACTGTTCATTACTATTACAGAAATGGATAATTAAAAATATGATTTTATTCTTTCTACAGCCCTAGTATTGCATACAGTACCTGGCACAGAGTATGTCCCAGTAAATATGGTTGTTGAACAACTGTTGACATTGTAAACAACTTAGCAAGAGAGCTTATGAAATGAATTATATGTCCAGATATATCTAAAGAAAAGAGAAGGTGGGAAGGGTCAAAATTATAACCTGAGTCAGGAAGGAGGGTTGATTTCTCACTGGGGTGAAGGAATGCCAGTGATCTCTACTCTACAGATTACCTGAGAACAATAAGAAGAACAACAATGAGAATATCTCATTTTTGGAACTGTCCTTGTTGGAAATTTAGTAGGTATGAGGAATAACTGGGACAACTATTTATTGTAGCCTTGCTAGATGCTGCTGTTGTGCTGTTGCACGGAAACACACATAAGACTGGTGTTTGCAGGTGGCTATTGGAATAAACTGATCTATGGCAGTCAAGTCACAGGTGAAGAGAAGCTGTGACCTCCTCTCTAATCTGCTCCTCTCCTGTGTCTGTGAGTCCATTCTGATGAAACAGATGTACTTGTAAAAGGGTCACATTTCATCTTCTCCTGCCTGTCTAAGTCTTTGCTTATATCCTAAATATCAATGTGATCTTCCATATTTATGGTTTGGTCATCCATTTCGTTTCTGATACAACCACATTTTTTCTCATTTTTAGAGCATTCTATTTAGGACATTTTACATCCATAGCCCACATCAATAGGCCAACTGTCATACAACACACCACAGTTGAGCACAGTTGCCAAATTAGCACTGACCTAGAGGTCCTAAGACGTGCCCATGTTCTGTAGAAATAAAGATTTACTCCCCAACCCATCTCTTCTCCCTCCACTTTCATGCACACACACACGCACACACACACAAGCCATAGCCATAATTCACGAACTCAAGAATGTTTGTTTTTACCAGGACTCCCAAATCCCTCAAAAGCACCAGACTCTAGAAACATCATTTAATTTTGGCCTCTGACTATCAACCCTACTTACTTCTCCACAGGAAAAGATATCCCCAAGCTCACTATTTAAATTATTGTACCTCATTTTTGGAAGTAATATGGCAATATCTGCAGTCTCTAGTGTTGTTCATGGTCCTTGTTTTACTTTGTTTCCAAAGCAGACACTTACTATAACAACAGTAACAATTAACCAATATTAGCTGGTGCTTTGATGTTTGCTGTCTGTGAAAAATCAGTGTTTCCACTGAAATAATTATGTTTTCTTTAAAACAGTTTCATTTCACAACTAGGAAATCATAGATGCAGAGAAGTGAGGCAATTTGTACCAAATCACATGGTCATTCAGTAACAAAATCCACCCTTAGACAAAAATCATCTGCCTCCAAAATTATATTTTTATTATCACAGAGCATCCTGTCTGCTGGCAGGAACTTCAGTAGAAATCAATTGACCAGCCTCAAATCATGTCAATTGTAATTCCAGTGTTTATTTCTGCACTTAGTAATAAAAGGCTGTGAAGCAAGAGTGAGGATCTCTGCGCAGACCATGTAGAGTAAAAAGCAACATCAAACTCACCAAAGAATCCAGATGAGACCACCACTGGGCACTTTCTTGAATGACTATCACTGACTATCATCAGTTTCTTACTCAGGTGGGATGCACAGATGTAACAGATTGCAATGTATATCCTTCATCATGTTTACAAAGAGGTTTGTGGACTAGATAGTTTTTAGTTTTTGACACTCTTCCCCTTTATTGCTGGCTTGTAAACTTACATTTCCAGTAAGATGAAATACCCATTTCTCTATGACTCTTGGCCTCTTCACCAACCCTTCCCATGTGAAGATACAGTTAACGAAGCCCTTCTTTTTGTTTCTACTCTCCTTTCCATAGCTCTGTCTCTAATTATTGTTTGCCATGCGATGCTGAAGGCATTTATTTAATCTCTGATTTCTCTTGAAACCATACTTCTTGAAAGTAGGATCCATTCTGATTTAGCCTTCTGCTTTTTGACATAAAGTGTCAATAAATTTGCAGATGTCTGGTATTGATAATTAGGAGGTTACATTATTCAGACAAGCAAAAACTTTACAATCTGTTACTCATCTACTACGTCAGCAGAAGTTTCCCTAAATAAAAAAAGTCAGTGTTTATTTATTTGCAGAATTGCCTTCCCTTTTGTTTTACTCTGCCTCAGGAAAATGTTTTAAATAAACACAAATACTCCAGCATCTCCTTATAAGTCAGTCCCTCTGATAAATGAATATTTAAATAAATTTTTATGACAGGCTAAATAAGGGCCCCCAGTGATGTCCATGTCCTAATTTCTGGAACCTGAGAATGTATTAGCATATATGTTAAAAAAAAAAAAAAAAAAAGACTTTGCAGATGTGACTAAGTTAAGGATCTTGAGATCAGATATGATCCTGATTGTCCTGATGACCACAGTGTAATCATAAGGGTCCTTTGAAGACAGAGGCAGGAGGGTCAGGGTAAGAGTAAGAGGCATAAGAATGGAAGTAGTTTGGAGTGACTCAAGGTTGGAGCTATAATATAGGGAGTCTCTAGAAGGTGAAAAAGCGAAGGAAACAGATTCTTCACTAAGAGCCTCTAGAACAAACCAGCCCTGTAAACCCCTTGACTTTAGCCCACTGATGGGGTTTGGCTTTATGTCCCCACCTAAATCTCATCTCAAACTGTAACCCCCACGTGTCAAGGGAGGGATCCTGTAGGAGGTGATTGGATCATGGGGGGCAGTTTTCCCATGCTGTTCTCTTGATAATGCATTCTCAGGAGACCTGACAGTTTGAAAGTGGCACTTTCCCCTTCCCCCTCTCTCTCTCCTGCCACCAGGTAAGACATTCCTTGCTTCCTGATATAGTTTGGCCGTGGCCCCACCCAAATCTCATCTTGAATTGTAGTTCCTGCTGGGTGTGGTGGCTCATGCCTGTAATCCCAGCACTTTGGGAGGCCAAGGCAGGTGGATCACCTGAGGTCAGGAGTTCGAGACCAGCCTGGCAATCATGGTGAAACTCCATCTCTACTAAAAATTAGCTGGGCCTGGTGGTGCAGGCCTGTAATCCCAGCTACTCAGGAGGCTAGGGCAGGAGAATCGCTTGAACCTGGGAGGTGGAGGTTACAGTGAGCTGAGGTAGTGCCACTGCACTCCAACCAGGGCAACAGAGTGAGACTCTTTCTTAAAAAAAAAAAAAAAAAAAATTGTAGTTCCCATAATCCCCATCTGTGGTGGGAGGGATCCCTTGGGCAGTTTTCCCCATGCTATTCTCACGATAGTGAGTAAATTCTCACGAGATGTAATGGTTATATAAAGGGCTTCCTCCTTTGCTGGGTATTCATTCTCTCTCCTGCCACCTTGTGAAGAGGTGCCTTCTTCCATGATTATGAGTTTCCTGAGGCCTCCCAACCCATGCAGAACTGTGAGTCAATTAAACCTCTTTTCTTTATAAATTATGCAGTCTCAGGTATTTCTTCATAGTAGCATGAAAATGGACTAAAACACTTCCCCTTTGCCTTCCGCCACGATTGTAAATTTTCTGAGGCCTCCCCAACCATTAGGGACTATGAGTCAATTAAACCTCTCTTCTTTATAAATTACCCAGTCTCAGGTATTCTTTATAGCACTGTGAAAATGGTTTAATACACCCACTCAGGCTGATTTTGGATGGCTGATATCCAGAATTTTAAGGTGATACATTTTTGCCATGTTCAGCCACTAAGTTTGTAGTAATTGGTTCTGCTGTCGTAGTCATAGAAAATTAATGCACTCTCTTTTCAAAGCACAGTATTGTCCCTAATAACAGAGTTGAAAAACATGGGACACTGAAAAAAAATGAAATGACTCCCTATCTAACATATTAATAGATCCCAGCTCCCTTTCCTTATATGGACACCCTCATTGTGTAAAGCACTGGGGTGCAATTGGGAGGCACCTATGATATTTTATCTTTTAAATGTCATGAACTTCTTTCTAACTCAGGTTTGGATGAAGGCAATGCCTATTTTCTGTGATAAACGGAATAACACGGGTCAACAAGATTTTCACATGTGCACTGGCTAGTGTTCTATCTAGTTTTTAAATAGATGGCTATTTTTGGTCATCCACAATACTGACTTTTAAAAGGTAGGGGGCCAGGTGCAGTGGCTCATGTCTGTAATCCCAGCACTTTGGGAGGCCGAGGTGGGCAGATCACCTGAGGTCAAGAATTCAAGACCAGCCTAACCAACATGGTGGAACCCCATCCCTACTAAAAAAATACAAAAATTAGCTCGGCATGGTGGTGGGTGCCTGTAATTCCAGCTACTAAGGAGACTGAGGCAGGGAGAACAATTGCTTGAACCCTGGAGTCAGAGGTTGCAGTGAGCTGAGATGGTACCACTGTACCAGCCTAGGTCACAGAGCGACAGAGTGAGACTCCATCTAAAAAAAAAAAAAGAAAGTTGGGGGGCACCATGTCATAGTAGCCTTAACATTACCCATCCCAGCTTTCCCAGTACTATCCTTTTATTTTATTCCACTTCCTGTCCTTTTCCTCATATTAGATCTCCAGCAGAGGAAGTTGTCAGGGCTCTGTTCACACACACCACTTGTGCCAGCCTGGAGAGCAAAAGGGTATTGACAAATTCCACAGACTGTTGGGGAAAAGGACTTTCCTCACTTCACTCCCACCCTCGCAATGGTGGTGAGCACGATTCTCTGCCAAGCAATTAACATTTCAGACTCGTTTTCTCAACTTTATGAAACCTTTCATTTCTGATCTTTTATTTGGGCCATGTTTTACTTTTCATAATACATTTTTCATAATTTATCATTCATTTACATTTCAATTAAAGATGCTGGCTGTTTGTAAAAAGCTACCCTGATGGAAGAGTGTGAACTAAATTATTGAAGTTGCTATAATCTGCAGTTCCATTACCACCTCATCTACCCTAATGACACTAGAAAGATTGTTGCCTTCAATATAGCTCATCCCAATAACAGAAATTCCCTCTGGAGTTCAACACACTGAGGCTACAGATATTTGCATGTGCTGTTGGATACGTTAATGAGGCAGTTGCTGGCTGGACCTCACCCTAGGAATCTTCATCCATGAGAGTCTCAAGTGCATATAAAACTGTTTCCAGAGCCTCCCAAGAAGATGCCCACAGGCTTGAATAATGAACATTTAACGAGAAAGCCATTGGATTACCATCACCACATTATTAATTCCCTGGTCTCTTTTGGCACCCATTTTACACATATTATTTTGCTTTAAGCTGGGCAGAGAGGATGGGCAGAAAGGCACTAATGTATTCTCAGCACCTACTGTGAAATAGACAGTGTTCTGCCGGCTTCTGCATTTCATCCCCCAAGAGTTGCTCAGCTACTGGGAAAAACTGTCATGTAAGCAAATAAGTAAAATGTAAATTAGAAAAGGGAAGAATGGAAGGAAGAAACATTTATTGAGTTTCTAATATGCTTGATGCAATTTACAAACGTATTTTTTTCTAATATTTCCTGCCTAACCTTATCCTTTGCATTTGATTAACAACAGATAAAAAGAATAGCTAATCCTTATTGCAAATGTGTTATGCAATCATATAGCAGATGCTGCTGGTGGCCTGCTCATGCCCTTTCATCATGACCTTTTCAGTGTACAATGACCCTACTTCCAAGGAACAGCATCTGCATTTCTTTGCCTAAGGGATTTCTTTAGTTGTCAGAGCTCACTTTGCCAACCTTAGTGATAAGTCAAAGGTGCTACAGAATTAATATACAGCTTTCTCATCCACAGGCTAATGGAATGTGGGATGTAAACACCCCATTGTCCTCACCTCTCAGTAGGACTAACCCTGTATGTCTTGTACATATGGGGTTTAGCTCCCATTACACTCAGTGTTAGTTGTCTGAGAAGTCACCTTGTATCGACTTCCTTCCTATACCTGCCTTACCACTCACCTATAGGTGTTTTTTAGTGTCACCTGTTCAATCAACTATTTGCACTTAAGTCCTCATTCCTGGTCTACTGCTGTGGCCTAGATATGCTCTTCTGAAATTCTTCATAAGAAATTCAATCCTGCCCCTAAATGTTAACTGGGAATCTGGATTCATGGTCCCTGGATACATTCAGACAGACTACCCAAGTATTACCTGATTGTATTTCTGCTTATTTTGCGTTCAAACCTTGTTTGTTTTTACGCTTTTAGAATGTTTTAGTGAGTTGCATTGTCTCCCCTCAAAGGTGTATCTATGCAGAACCTCAGGATATGACCTTATTTGAAATGAGCGTCTTCACAAATATAATTTAGGATCTCAATATGCAATTACCTTGTATTAGGGCAATAAAATCTAAATTCAGTGATGAATATCCCTGTAAGATGCAGAAAATGGAAGGAAGAGCATGTGAAAATGAAGATAGAGATTAAAGTTAGGCTGCCACATGCCAAGGAACGTGAGTGGCCAGCAGCCAGCAGAATCTAGAGAGATGTGGAACAAATTCTTCCTTAAAGCCTGCAAAAGGCACCAATTCTGTTGACACCTTGATGTCAGAATTCTGGCATTCAGAATTGTGAAAGAGTAAATTGCTGCTGTTTTTAGCCACATGGTTTCTAGTGATGCATTGTGGAAGTCCTACAAAAGTAATACAGATGTCACCTGTATTTTTCAGGACTCTACAGCGAAACGGAATGAATAGCATACATATGTATGTATACTACTGGACATATATATATCTTCCAATTATTGATTTACTTATTATAGGAATTGGCTTATGTGATCATGGAGGCTGAGTTGTCTCATAATCTGCCATGTGCAAGCTGAAGAACCAGTACAGCCAGGGTCTAATTCAGTCTGAGCCTGAAGGCTGAATAACCAGGAGTGATGATGTTCACAGGCAGGAGAAGGTGGGGAGTCCAGCTCAGAGCTGGTTAATGCACCCCTTCCTGGCCCTTTTGTTCTATGCAGACCCTCAACAGACTGATGCCCACCCACCACAGTGAGGTATAATTTCCTTACTCAGTCTACTGATTTAACTGCTAATGTTGTTCAAAAATCACCTCACAAACACACCCAGAAATAATGTTTTACCAGCCATCTAAGCACTCCTTTGCCCAAGCAAGTAGACACAAAAAAATTACCCATCAAATCCATTGACTTCTTACTGGACTGCCTTTTTCCCACTCCTCTACTGTTCCCACACTGCTATAAGAACATACCTGAGACTGGTCAATTTCTTAAAAAAAAAAAAAAAGAGGTTTAATGGACTCACAGTTCCACATGGCTGGGAAGGCCTCACAGTCATGGCGGAAGGTGAAGGAGGAGCAAAGGCACATCTTACATGGTGGCAGGCAAGAGAGTGTGTGCAGGGGAACTGCTCTTTTAAAACCATCAGATCTCATGAGACTTATTCACTATCATGAGAACAGCATGGGAAAGACCTGCCCCCATGATTCAATTACCCCCCACTGGGTCCCTCCCACAACACATGGGGATTATGGGAACTACAATTCAATATGAGATTTGGGTGGGGACACTGGCAAACCATATCACCCACTATCCATTTCCATATCAGATCTGTGAGTACACCCCAGTTTCAAATGCCTATGTATACAAACTAAAAACATCTCAAGGTAAGGAAGTCCCTGTCCTGGGCCACCCTCCATGAACTGGGCTTATTCCATTTAAAAATAATTCCCTGTAGCTTCTTACCCCAAGTTTTAATGTTCATGCAGACAGTTACTTTAAGACTTTGGATTTGTGTTTCCTACTGAGCACTCTCATTCTCACCTTTTTTCATGGACCTTGGCTTACATTCATTCTGTTAGTCTTTCCATAACTCCCATCCTTATATTCATTGTCCATTCAAGGCCAAATCCTAGTCCTAGCCTTCCCATTGACAAGGGCCACAAGGTTTAGAGACCTTCTGCCGATCTTAGTGAAAATTCCTCTTCATTGTCTGTAAGTTGTGTATTACCCAGAATGACTTCCCCCTTTCCATTCTCCACCTCCCTAATCCAATGAAAAGGGCAATAGCCAAGATACTCTGTAAGTCCTGATATTTAATAAGGTGATTACACAGTATGAAGGCATCATTGATTAAATATCTGCTGAATGAAGAAAATAATAGGTAGTTACTGTTGAATAAGTGAAGATTATATGAATAAATAAATAAATAATAAATCAATGAAGGTTTAAGTATGTTAATGAATGGGTAAATAAATCCATGTATAAGTTAACAAATGAATGCTTTTGAGGATTAGGTATCCTGTTAAGTCAAGAGAGAGCAAGTTTTAAAGATAGAATTTAAAATATCTATGTTGAAAGCTAAATCACCAATGTAATGGAATTGGGTGGGGCTTCTAGGAAGCGATTAGCTCACGAGGATGAGCCTCTCATGAATGGGATTAACGCCCTTATAAAATTGGTCCTGGAGAGCTCCCTTGCCTTTCTCTGCCCTGTGATAGTACTGTGAAAAGACAGCCTTCACTAGACACTGAATCTGTGATGCCTCGATCTTGGACATCCCAGCCTCCAGAACTGTTAGAAAAAAAAAATTATTGTTTATAAGTCAACCAGTTTACTATCTTTTGTTTTAACATCTTGAACACTAAGACAAGTGCTTCTAGCTTGGCCGTGTGCATTCTTTTACCCACAACAACGAAGTGGATATTCCTTACTCAATCTACTAATTTTTATTTTCATTTCTTTTTAGATGGAGTCTCGCTGTGTCGCTCAAGCTGGATTACATTGGCATGATCTCTTGGCTCACTGCAAGCTCCACCTCCGGTTCACACCATTCTCCTACCTCAGCCTCCCGAATAGCTGGGACTACAGGCACCTGCCATCATGCCTGGCTAATTTTTTTTATTTTTAGTGTAGACGGGGTTTCACCATGTTAGCCAGGCTGGTCTCGATCTCCTGACCTCATGATCTGCCCACCTCAGCCTCCCAAAGTGCTGGGATTACAGGCGTGAGCCACTGCACCCCGCCTACTCAGTCTACTGCTTTAACTGCTGATGTCATCCAAAAACTGCCTCACAAATACACCCAGATATAATATTTTAGCCTAACAAGGCTAAAGTTATTATAGTTATTGAAATATGTCCAAGGTAAAATTTAGATAAAAAAATATATTTACACAAATATAATGAATATGTTTAAATATAAAAAGACTGATGCCAAATATTGCTTATTGTTTACACACAGTTTATGTTGTATTGTTTTTTATCAGAAAACATATAGTAGGAGATAAATCTTATTGGTGTCTAGAATGTGTATTCAACATGTTTTTATTTTGAGCTCATCTGCCCAGTACAGTGGGTTGTAATTTGGTGATTATTTTTATGTTATAAAGTTACTAATACCAGATGTTCATTTCTCTGGACGATCTCAAACACAAAACATGTTATTGATAAAAACAAAAATGTTTTACAATTACATATTCCCTATTCAATAAACTTTAGATTCCTTTAAAAATCACATCACTCTAGTATTTCCCAGGGAGGGAAGTTAGTTACTGTTTCTCTTATTGAAAAAGCAAACTAAATTCAGATTTTGAACATTGAATACATTATCAGATTGAATAAAAATTAATATACATTGCAATATGGTGAAAATGTCATAGAAGAGCAGAATCAGAATGCATTTAGAATAAATTTCATATAATTTGCTCATGTTCAAGGTAACATAATTTAAGTTCAAAGGTATAACAACTTGGGACCAATCAGGAGACAGACACCATGTAGTGGCTTAAATAAGGGAAGATTAAAATAAATAATTAGAAAGCTATGATAAAACAGTAACTACAGGAATGAAAAATAAATCTATAATATGGTGCTCTCCAGTTGAGGGAGAGCACCAAGGGAAAGATAATTTGAGGAGGACCTTCTCCAATGCTGGGTTACAGGCCCCATCGCAGCAGGTGCAGTGACATCCCACTGGATGACTGAGAGACCTTCGCTGCCCAAACCAGTGCATGTTCATGGTTACTGGACAAGGAGCTAGTGGGCAGGTACAGAAAGGAAGACGGAGCCACAGCAGACAGAAAACCTGGGGTAATTGTGAGTGTTAGCCGGGCCACAGAAGGCAAACTAGTGGGATAGGTGAGCCAAGGGAATTGGGGTATAAGCAGGGATGAAAGTCCTGAAAGGCATAGTTGCTGAGTTGAGAGGGCCATGGTTAGGTGAATATCAGGTCAGTCTGGGGCTGGGAGGTCACAAAAGGACTGTGTATTAGGGCACCGGGTGCTGCAGAGTGCAACCAAATGCTCTCATACTCACCACTGACCACCAGCAAGAGAAGCCCCTCTCTCCCTCAATGTCTGTCAAACACTCTCCACAGCAAATTTTAGCATCACACTGGCAGTACAAGAGAAATTATTAAAGGAGCATGCCCATTGTCTCTGAGAACATATTAGAGGGTGAATTTGAAATTGAGAGACAATAAACTGAAAACAGGCAAAGAAAGTAGATATGGTTTGCCCACAATCATGCAGTGCCTAGTGGCGTAGTCAGGATGAGAATGAGGACTCTTGTCCCTTACCCCAGAGCTTTTTGTCACTATGATGAGCTTCTCTCTAGCTCAGTCAAGTATATCTATGAAGTGGAAAAGAAGATGAAAGGGCAGAGGTATTTGTTAAATGCCTACATCGTCCCAACGGCTTCACATTAACTATGTCATTTAACTGTTGCAGCAGCACTAAGCAAATAGAGAGTTGATGTCCATTTTAAAGGTGGATTTGGATAAGTTAATTAGAATCTGCAAGACTGACAGTTGATCTCAAAGCTATGTTATATAGGCCTTGGCAGAAATGCCCAGAGGAACAAGATTAAGAAATGAAAAAGGGAATTGGGATTCTTAAAGGAGTCTTTCTCCTGCATGTTTCCTCATTGGCCTGAGACTTTGGCCTTGCGATGACCCATTGCCATGCAGTAGAAAACCTTAACTGCTGCAGCCTCATTGCTCAAGTCTGATGATTCCTAACTTTGATCATTCTGGAATATTATTAAATCAATGACAAAGACCACTCTGAATACCAGCTGAAGCCAAATGTTTCTTGTACCCTAACTAAAATTTTTAATTTAATATAGCAATGCTATTAATACCATCAACATCATTTAGTATTCTTTTGATTTGGAGAAAGATTGACGGACAGAAGTTCAAATAGAGGCAATGAACCTTAGTGGAAAAATTATTTGTAATGGAGACAAAAGGCCTGGATTTAGACCAACCTCTAAAATTTGCCAGTCTTGGGACCTCAAACAAATTATGTCATTTCATACAGTCTCCATTCACCCATGTGTATACTGAAAATGTAGTGAATTGTAATGCTATTTAAATTAATAATTGCCCTTCTCTGTGGATAACCATCAGCCTCAGATACCAGATTTAACCATGCGACTTTGTTTTGGCCAAAGAAATGTAAGGAGAAAGTCACATGATATTTTTGTGTAGACACGTCAAGAGTCATTCTGTGACTCCATCAGTTTCTATTTTCTCTCTGCTGTGCAACTGGCAGACAGAGGCTGCTCCTTCATCCCCAGGAACCAGTGTAAATATGATAGGGAACAGAACCACAGCGAAACCATGATAGACAAGTAGCAAGAGTGAGAAAATAATCTTTGTTGTTGAAATGTCCTGAGCTGTGGAAAGTATTTGTTATTGCAGCTTGATTGAGTCTAAGCTGACTCCTACAGGTGAAATTAACCTACGTATATAGAGCTCCTTACAGCATATTCTTATGTTTTGCTAAAATGTCATCCTTATTGGGCACTGAGGATACAGTAAGGAATAAGACAGACATGTTGCTTGATTCCTTGGACCTCACATTATACAAGGTGAAGAAAGACAACAAAGAAATCAACAACAACAAAAAACAACATGATCATTTGCAATTTCCTCAGATAATTAGTCTTACTGAATATTTTAACATTTCTACAATAGGTCAGACACTTTCAGGACTGAGATTTTGCATGATAATTGTACTTTGCCAATAGGTTTCACTCTACCCTTTTTACTGATTTATCCTCAACATTGATCTCTGCCAAAAAAAAAAAAAAACAAAAACAAAAAAAATTCCTGACTCTACTGGACAATTAACTTTCCCATTCTTTAAGCTCTAACATGCCAAGTGTTAGTCAATTTTGTATCCCCAGATCTAGCAAAGGACCTTAACAATTCTTAAGACATTTGAAAATACTTTTATGGAATAAAAACATTGCCTAAATTATAAGCCTATTTTGTGGATGCAATGAAACCATTCATGTCTCACAATGTGTTTTCTGTAAATCATGTTTTAAAATTTAAAATAATAACGTAAAGAATATTCAATATAAAAAGTCTGATCACTAAAAGATCAGAAAACAGACTACAAAATTATATGTATAGTGCACTACAATCTAAAACATATATTTAGATATAGATATGGATGTAGACATAAATAGAATTATAAATTCTTACTTCTACTTGGTGAGATTTGAGGTGACATTTGTGACTTATTTTTTCTATAATTTCTAAATTTATTATCAGTAGATAGCAATTTAGTTGTTATAAAAATAAGAACTGTGTTTGTGAAGTCAATTCTTGCAATTTCTGCCATCCGTGATCACAATATGTTTAGGGGTAAGAATAATACGTGCTTTATATTTGTTAGAAAAGCTTAGTAGTTATGTGTTTAACAAAAGCAGAGAATGCTTCCTATGGGCTGTTCACCATTTGAAGGAATATATAAAGATTACCTCATTTACCTTCATTATATTTCTATAAAATAAATATTATTATGTTCTCAATTTTACAGATAAAGTGTTAGAAGCACTGATTTGTTAAGAAAATTTCCAGAGTCACACAGCTATAACTGGCAAAGTTGTACTTCAAACTTGGAAAGTCGACTTCTAGAGTCCAGAAGTTTAAGCCCTAGACCAGCGGTTTTCAAAGTGCGGTCCCCAGACCAGCAGCACCGGTGTCACCTGGAACTTATTACAAAGATAAGCTTCTGAGCCAACTTCAGACCTACTCATTGGAAGCTCAAGGTGGGGTTATGATGGGATCAGATACCTGAGTGATAACAAGCTTTCAGATGAGTCTGTGCAGGCTTGGGTTTGAGGATCATTGATCTATATTGTGTTACCCGTCCCAAATAACAACAACACTCAAAAGCCTGTGTTTAAGTATTGCACATGCCACTGAGTTATGCTGTGATCTCACTTGCCTGTTTGGAAAATGAATTTAATAAACTGTCCCATTGAACTCAAATTGAGTGTCGAGGAAGATGCCAGAAGCTAGGTCCCTCTAGAAGCACAACCATAAAAATGAAACAAATCGGTAGAAACGTTCTATTTCAAAGGCATAAGACATTGAGGTTTTGTCAAGCAGAGTGTGACCTTCACAGACACCTGACCATTGATCAGGGAAGACACTATTTTCAAAATAAGGTAGAAGAGATTCAATGAGACAAAGTGTGAGAAGGCCCCTTCAGACAGACTGGACAAATCCGAGGTGTGTAAGACTAGGGAGTCAGAGTATGGTGGCCAGGGCACAGCGCATGTGGGTAGAGCCTTGCCATGGGTTCAGACATAAACAGGGCCTCTGTGTCACACAGAGAACTTGGGGACTTTTGAAGGATCTAACAGGATTATATGCCAAGTTGAGATATCAAAATATTTTAAGTTTAATTTATATAGATCAACCAGAAAAATCTAACTGCAATTTTTCTAAAATGCCCAATAGTTCCCTTAAAAATCAAATTCTTCCTTCATGCTAATACAAGTATTTACCTGTTATTACTAAAATCACATAGAATTGCAAAATCTCTTTAACATCCAAGTGGCAATTTTTATTACCCCAAAGACAAAAACAAGTTTAGAAAATTTCAATGATGTGCCCCTTTATTGCCTCTGCTAAGAAGCTGAGCCATGCTCATAATAATTAAATGAGAAATTGTCCTACCTGTTTGGCTCATTGCAGCTCTTTGAAACTGCTCTTCAGAAATCCCCTCCCTGTCTTCAGAGATAATACTTATCCTGGGCACCATAAAGAGCATCACAGTGGCACAAATGCACCACTTAAGGCTTTGGCCTATCCTTAGTTCTGCTGGTTTCCAATATTCTAACATACTTACCTATTTACACCCTTTCTCCATCCTTTATATGTATTGTACATAACTCTTTTCCTAAATAAACTATGAATCCTGGGTACCACTCCTCATGCCTCATCAAACCCCAGTACTCCCCCAAATCAGCTCTGAGACCATGTCCCTAGTACAATCCTTCATTCTGTTTTCTGCTCTGAGCATTAGCTCTCAATTATAATTCCTTCCTGCATTCAGGCATTGGTTTTACAAACATTTTACCCTGTGCCCATTCATTATTTCATTCAACAAATACTTTGGATCACAATATACAGATGCTTCCACATTTCAGATAATCCTTAAAGACCATTCCATCTCTAACACTCTTATCGTTTTATGGGCCTAGTAGACAGAACTTCTGTTCTATTTCTCACTCTGACAAATACTAGTTGTAGGACTGAGCAATGCCTTGCTCCTCTATAGGTTTCAGCCTTTATACACATAACGTGGGCTCTTCCATAATGAAAGTTCAACTCTCTGTGAATTGACTGCATTCATGAAGCATTACCGCCGAGGCTAAGAATCCCACTTGTATACATCAGATCCACAGGTTGACAAGCTATCCGTAATTCACATTCGAGAAAAACATTCCGCACTTTGCCTGTGATTTGCACTGGTGACATTTCCGGTGGTGTTCACTCACCCTCCATCCAAACAGCAGCATTGCCTCATTCACATTAAATAAATCAGAGGTAAAAGAAGCAAACAAGGGAATTGTTCAGCAGATGGCTCAGATTCTTCAGCTGTATCATTGCTGATCTAGGAGACTAACATTTTTGCACCACAAGATAAGTATCAAATTATATGCAAATGGGACTTCAGAGCACATAAACCACAGTAGGTTCTAAGACATCAAGTGAATTGTTTTTCTTTTTTATTCTTTCTGATGTATGGAGTTGACAGTAAACATTTGACACTCTTTACAAATAATAATCTGTTTAATCAGTGCAAGCACCAAAATCCAGATATAACTTTCAGGCAAAAAGTCATATATCATCAGACATAACTTTCAGGCAAAAAGTCAAGGGCTGTTGTCTGAGTTGCCAGAGAAGAGGAAAAATACCTGACTAGGAGAGCTAGAAATTGGGTTTTAGTATGTAATGCAATTATTAATTCATACAAGAAGTTGTAACAAGTACCATGGCATCACTTCTATGGTTGATGCATCTGAGAAACGGAGCTGGCAAGCCTTTCCTACACACAAGGGTGCCAGGGAGGATAAAATGAATTGATTAATGGGAATATGCAAGAATTCTTGTGTTCCATAAAGTTTCAAAATGAATCCAGAGAAAATGGCCCAGTGCAGCTCATAGAAAAACCCAAGGGTAGCATACTGCTCCACCTCAGAATGTCTCAACTTTGACACTGTTGACATTTTAGACCAGAAGATTCTTCGTTGAATCTTCTTTTGTGGGGTGAGAGGCTGTCCTGTGCACTGCAGGGTGTTTAGCATCCTCCCTGGGCTCGACACCCTAGATGCTGGTAACAACCCCACACACACAGGCATTGCCAAATGTTGCTAGGAGACCTCTCTTTCAAGACGACTACTGCTAGATCCTACTGATTCCATGTTTCACCCTTGGCTCTTTGGGTATTGAATCTCAAATTTAAGAAACACGCGCAGGTGGTCATTCTCAAGGGAATTGACTCACAGTGACTGAGCTTATATGGGCCTGATGAATAAACCCAATGCCAATACAATAGCTTCAACTAAAAAATAAAAAATGATAACTGCCTCCACTGGAGTGTCCTGGCAGACTGATCAGTGCATTCTCTTCTGTCCAGTGATGTAAACAAGAAACCAGGTTCTTAACATAAGATTGCTTGGTAAGAAGCCTGGGTTCAGAGCAACGGGAGTGAGTTGCTTGATTCCAGGAGTTTTCTCCATGGATCCAGGGGAGTCTGGGCCATTTCTCGGATGCCTCAACCCTGGAAGAGATGCCACAATACTCACTTTTCCTTTGGAGACTGCATAGGTTACCTAGTTAGAGTAACAAGCCCCTGTAAGGTGCTGGAGCCACAATGACACATTATTTTTCTTTGGTGTTTTGAGATTTTTGAGTCTGTGAGCTCCCTGCTTCCCTTCCCTTACACATGTGTTTATGCAGGGAGGGAGGGGTTGAGTAAAACCTTGTTGATGAAGCAGCAGCTTTCTTGATTACAATTATATTCATAATGTGGGTTTTCTGCAGTTTATTTAAATTGTGAAAAACATTTGTTCCATGTTGTGAGAATTTTTGCTATGCAAAAGCTGAACAATGAGCAGTTTTGTTTACCTATCCTGATGTATTTGTGTTTTTATTTCTGAAGATTCTGAAAAGGGATTGACTGGATCAAGGGAAGTATGTGTTTTTAATTACAGGTGCCAATAACAATGATAAGAATGCTGATGGTCATGCGAATTGTGATGATGATAAATAAGAAACACACTACCACTGTTTACAATGAGTTCATAGAAAGCATCCGTTTGTTGTGCTCCAGTTAACAAAGCCTCTCACACTTGTGTGAACAGGGATCCAGTGGGATTGCAGGAGCCCCTTGCACTTAGTAAAGCTCCCACTCTCCCTCTCCTCCACCAAAACACCCGAGTTCACCACCACTGTCTGCCTTGAGGTCATCAACGTTAACTTCAAGTGCCCTTTACCGTACTTACTTTGGTCCCTTCAAGAGTCCTGGGACTCTTGGGTCATCCTTTATCCCCGGAATTCTAATTTCCATGGTGCTCCTTGGGCAGTGAGACAGGATGACCCTGACTGGAGCATTCCCCTTCACCTTCTTTTCTTTTTTTTTTTTTTTTTTTTTTTTTGAGGCAGAGTCTTGCTCTGTCACCCAGGCTGGAGTGCAGTGGCGCGATCTCGGCTCACTGCAAGCTCCGCCTAGCCAGTTCACGCCATTCTCCTGCCTCAACCTCCCAAGTAGCTGGGACTACAGGCGCCCGCAACCATTCCTAGCTAATTTTTTTGTATTTTTAGTAGAGACAGGGTTTCACCATGTTAGCCAGGATAGTCTCTATCTTCTGACCTCGTGATGTGCCCATCTCGGCTTCCCAAAGTGCTGGGATTACAGGCGTGAGCCACCGCGCCCGGCCAACACCACATACTATATATTGTGCTTATTTATCTATGACCTTTCCCTATTGTAATATCATGTGTTTTCTCTAAGATTCAAGAGGGCAAATAGTTTCTGTATTGTTCATGGCTTCATCCTAGCACCTAGAACAATGCCTAGCATACAAATGATGTTTAATAAATAGAGTAGAACAAATGAGTGAATAAGCTGATGGATACATGAAGAGGAGTCAGACAGAAAATAACTGCCTTTGAAATTTGGAGAAGAGAGAGGTAAGAGGAATGTGCACTGGGGAACATCATGGGAGGCTTCATGAGGAAGGTAGGAATGAGACAGAGTGGTGCCAGCCCCATCTCAGGACATTTAAACACTACTGACCTCTTCATCCAACAACTGCACACTCTCCACTCCACAGACCATACAGACAAGGTATTTAAACTCTCCATGCCTCAGATTTCCCATCTGTAAAATGGGGGTAACAATAGTGCCCGCTGCATAGGTCATTGTAAGACTAATAGTTAATATGCGTGCAGTACATACAGGAAGTGCTATGTAAGGGTTACCACCGTTGTTATGGCATAACAACTATCTTATTCTTGTGAGTTTGCACCTAACATATGGTAGGTGTGTCGTAATATATTTTGTAGGTCTGTCTGGACTTCAGTAGCGAGAAGGTACACAGCAAAACACAAGCTGCACAGACAGTAGTAAGCATGACACATTGGAAACAATGAGGAAAAATTTAAAGTGTTTAATCTTGAAGATTCATCCGCTTAACTCCTATAAAGAATTAAGTGTTCCACTTTTTGATCTTTTGGAAAAGAGAACTTAAGTATTTAAAATAATAAACTTTAAAATCAGGAAACAAAAATGTGACTTGATAAACTGTACTTTTTTCTCTTAATTACAATCAAATGAAGGATTCAAATGTATGAAGTTTATGTTGCTGTTCATTTCAAAAGGTCATGTGGTTTTGAGAGACAGGGCACAGGAGAGGGCTTGGATGATATGAGGTCGCTACCTAGACCACGGTTCATTGGCAATGAGCTCATGGGCAATCCGTGAATGCACAGTGTCTCCAAGCCCACCTTTCTTCATGCGTTAACTTTGGAAACAATTTTTGTACTGCAAATTCCACCGGGTTCTTCAAAGAATGAGATGAATGAATGGATGCAGCTCCACTGTGAAAAATAGAAAAGATTATGCAAATTTGAGGAGTCATTATCAGAGGAAAATTGGAGTGAGGTCAAGGGAGTGTTTCCTTCACTATGTTTGTCTCTGGTCGAAGATGTATGTGTCAGGTTTTTAAATGATGCAAAAGGGATCCATGGACATGAGAACTTTCTCCATTTCTGACATTTTGTATCTTTTTTCTGCTTTTTCTGAACTTAAATAAGACACTGTGTTCTGCTGACAAGAAAAAAAAAAAGCTAAACCCCTTCATTTCTCTGAATACACAGATAGATGGTTAGAACCTGAGAATGACTCAGCCCCTGGCGAGATCATTTCATACTGTTCAGAATCCACTCTACCCCCTGCAGGGGCAGAGTTTAAAAAAAAAAAAAAAAAAAAAAAA